>NC_138433.1:10014922-10308834 GCF_016097725.1 Ips typographus | reverse complement strand
TAAATAAAATCGTAATATCCAGAATAATCCATTCGCAAATTCAATCCGACTAGAGCATGCATAGAAAGTCAATCAAGTATCAAATCACGCAATCAAGTTTCTGATTGTAAAAATAATTACCTTTATACCGAGACCGGGTACTAATTTGAATAGTTAATAGATCTTATAAGCTGTCAATAACTTTATCGGCTTTTATATCTGCGTATATCCTGGTCGTTCCGGAAAAAACATATAATTGCATTTCGCCTTTTGCAGTTGTTATTAATAAACAGCCATTTTGAATGAAAATTTAGAAAATTAATTTAAACGGCTGTTCAATAGAAAGTTGATGAAGTCTACTAAATAACGAAGATCTTGTTTTTATTTAACCATCTAAAGAGTAAGACTGCTCCAATTCCTCGGGCACCCATCCTTAATAAAGTGAAATGTTAAGGCTTCCTACTTTTTCTACTAGTTACAAATTTGTTTTAAAATTATTCGTTATTAAAAAATACGGACTGTTATTAATTATGATTAATTAATAGTAATACATCCACTGGCATTCGTAAACAAGCATGTAACTGAACATTTTTAAAGAAAAAGGAGTTTTCTTTCTGTAATATTGTAATATTGCGGTAAAAGGCATAGTTTAGACTATTGTTTTCTTTTCTGTGTTATTTTTTGCTTAATATCTATTTTGATAAATCTGAAAATAGTAAAAACCATTCAAAACCCACATATACAATGGAAATCGGTAACATTACCATTCTACTAATTCGGTCATGTTGAAAGTTTAAGTATTGTATAAATTAAAATCGATATATATTACCGCCACTGAATTTGTAACACTAATTGTCGTTACTTTCTCAATTTACAGGAGAGTATGTGATAAAAGGAGAACTTGGGGCCGAGCTAATTCTTCATGCGACTTAGGAGACCTTGCCTTACCCCTGTCCGAATTCTTTCTAGATGAAGCTCTAAGTTTAGTAGAACTTGACGATGATAATTCGCAACAGGTATTGTTTTACCATTCCTGGTTAAAACTGGCCGGTTTGAAAAACGCATACTTGCATGATTATAGAAAAATGCCTCTGGGCTGTTAGCAAGTCTTGAGGCTCTAGAAGAAAGCAACAAGAAACCAGGAGAAGCTTCAGAAGCAAATGCTACTGGCAGCGATTTAGGGGACGAGTTTGATTTGTTTGCAGACATGATTCAAACACCCCAGTTTCACCACCCTCATCATAGGGCTTTTCAGGTAAGAAATAAAAAAAATTGCTGCTTTTTGAATCATCGCTCAGTCAAAGCACCGACGCATGAAATAAGATAAACACTCAACCATGACTACTTACCAAATAAATTAAGTAAGGAAAACTACCATTATCTCCAGTTTTTTTGAATTGGAATGTAATTTAAAAAATCTACCGAACCCTTAATAAATTCATTAATCGTTCAGGATCAATTCGAACATTCATTGTATCTCTCAGATATTTCTATTATAAAATCTTCAATTATTTTAAAGACATGCCTTCGGAACTGTAATATTATGTGGAAAACAGAGAGTGAAAAATACGTTAATATTCGCATATTCACATATATCATATTTACATTTTAATGAAGTATTCTATGACTGAAAGTAAATGAAAGTTTAGATAAAAGAAGTATGTTTAAAAACCCATTTTGTACTACGTAGTTAACAAACACATATTCAACCAAATGATAAAAACAAATGTTGATTTAATTTGTTGAATTTTAGTTGCAAATATTTAATTATTTACTTTTAAAGAACTGGGGAATATAGAAGGGGGAACAGCCCTATTTAAACTTTAAAGAAACATTATACAAACTTATTTACTCTGGTTATAGATACAATTCATTTTCAGTTAAAATATTATTTTTATCCTTCGTCATGTTATTGAATAGATAAAACCACTATATAAGAACATCTTGGTATTTTTATAAGTTAAAAATCAACCTATTTTAAGTTTGTACATGAGATAAAACCTGCTGTAAGTTCGACGATCAGACCACCGTATCTAGAGATAATTTTAAAAGTTTTAAATAGGTACGTGGCTGTAATTATTCGTCTACACCAGTAAATCTGTAAGAAACTATCTCATTTAATAATATCATATCTTGAAAATAACCGCTACCACAAAGCGCTTTAGAAACGCATAGTAAAAATTTCAAAGTGTATTTTTATTATGACAAATGAACTGCGGAGTCTGAGGTAGTGTCTCCTTTTGTTACTTGTGGGTTCCTCTTGTCAAATTATCATTCGGCGAGGTTTTAAAGCGCCATCATCAGTATATTCATCTTTTATGAAAGTCGCATTGTTAGGTACCTGTCCTAACTGTCAGTGCAGGTGTAAAATGGTAAAGGTTCACAAAAGAACTCCTAACCACATAGGGTTAATTTGTTAAAACAACAAGGGATTCAATGCTATGTTAATCCCGTTAATCGTCGTTCAAAAGTAGAAAGAAGACAATTTCCTTCTTGTTACTATTATAATAGGGTATAAATTAAACTTAAAAATTTTGAAATTTGAATCCACACATTTACATTTACAATATTTTCCTAATTTTGTTGACCAAGTTAATTGAAAGTTAACATTCTCACAAATCTAAACTTTAGTACATATCGTTAGAATATATTATGAATAATGAAAAAGTATAATCGAGGTCATACTTAGTCTTTAAACAGATCAGACGGATGTCGTATAAGATGGAACCCTCGTCACAAGAATTAAATTAGAAAATAATCGTTTTTCTATGTTTGATGTTGAGTTTTGAGGTGCATTTTAACAAAACCATCGTGACATTTAATTTATTAGGTGTTAATAGTTCTCATACGAAATGTCAAATTTATCGATAAACTTTACTGTAATGGGTTTGTAATACCTACAGTGTAATAATTCTTCACTAGCTTCGTGTAGGGTACCTCTAACTAACGATTCACATTGTAGTATTGGTACTATAATATCACAATAATATTGATTTTAAGGGAAACAAAGCACTTTGTGGGAAGCTGGGTGAACCCTGCTGGCAGTCGCTCTTATCTTTTTAACTGTCCAAGTGGTAGAGTGCACTTGAGTTTGGGGTATTACTGAACAAAAATCAAGATGATTGACATCCGGTCGGTATTTATATAACTTATATAGGTAAAAAAATCGATTTTAGCAAAATTAATTACTATTTAAAAAATCTTTTGATCGGTGTGCGGATTTATCGGTATATCATGGCAATTTTTTCAAATAAGTTTTACGCCACTTTGTATAATGCCAGTCTGACACTTTCAGTAGATATTACAGAAAAAAAGTGTTCTCAAACGCAACTCAAAATAAACTTGAGAGATTTGTTGGCTATGGCTAGTTTTGTTTATTTGTCAACCTTTAGTTTGATTAGACGTCAATTTTGTTGAATTAATATAAAAATGTTTCTCACACCATCTCGAATCTCGTGAATTTAAAGCTCCGACATAATATGTTTAAAGAATTTTTTCTGTTTATTTTTGCATTTTCATTGCAGCGATCCGTTATCGTTATGGAAGAATCTAAGAAACAAAATACTAAAAAATTTCATTTTCAGACGTTTAAAAAAACTAATTTTCTATATCTTAGCCATTTAGCTATAAATCCCCTTAATCGAAAGTCAGTCTAAAATTGTGTTTAATTCCTCGATCAAGTTTCGGAGCAAAAAGTAACGATTGCTATTTTCAGAGCCGCATGCCTCTCGTGCGCACTGTAAGCATGGAGCAGCGCTGGCAAGACCTGGCAAATTTATTGAGCCTCCCCAACCCCGGCGAGATCCACCCCTTCGGGGCTCACCACGCCCTCCCCAACTATCCCCACCCTCATGCTCACCCCTCTGCTTACGATACCAGGGGCGTCCTATTGCATAACGCTACGTTGCCTACACCTATGGGAGATTAAATAGTACGATGCCTTATGGAAATTTAGGTTAGTTCTTATTTACTTTAATTTTATAAGGATTTATTGAAGTTGAATTTAGGTGGAACTATTGGAAATGCCGTAGCCACATCGATGAATCTTACGAACAGCAGTGAACCAATGGGCGAATCAAGCACGGCTCCGCATTACAAATTAGAGCCACCTTCCAATGACATGATGTATTATCAGGTAATTTATTTATTTTTAATTTAAGATTTGTATGTTTATGAATTGAAATCGACATTATCACTCCAAAGTTAGGATATGTATATACAGGGTGTCCCGCGAGGTAAGGGACAAGGTTTCACTACATGTTCTTTAGGTGAATTCGAGTCGAAAATGTCTTATAAAAAGGTCCCCAAATGCTTCCTTGCAAGATATGATTTTTTAAAATTTAATAGTGTTATTGTGCCGGAAACTACAATAATTCCGAAATAATAATTTTATTTAACACTGTGAAAAAACCTTTTTACAATAATTGTTCAAAGTGTCCACCTTCATATTGTAAGCATAGTTTAGCCTTTTTAATGATGTGGCTGATACCTTCCCCATTTTTTCCCAACACGGTGGTTATTTTAGGTCGTCAGCGATATTATTAATTTCAGCGATATTACTAAACTCTTCACTGTATCGAAAAGTTATTAGTCCATATTCCCCACAGTGAGTAAGTGAGTGTGAGAAAAACAAAACTCGGAGTCGATCTCCATAAAATATTATTAATTAAGTGTTATCTGCCTAACATGGTTTCGGGTGTATGTCAAACACCCATCTTCAGAGGCTAACTAGATCACTATCTGCTGGCTGTCATTCTACAAGGGGGGACAGCTGACCCAGATGTACTTAAGTGTACTTCTTCATATGTGCTTATTTACTTATACATCACTAAAATCAGAATAAAACGTAATATTTTTTGGGCTAAAAATCCAAACGAAACGTCGTGTGGCAAATTTGAATCATTGGGAAAAAGTGGCCAATAAAAAAAATGCTTTGTTTTGGGATATTTCTTCAAATAAGGTTAGAAATAAATAAAAACAAAAAATATAAATTTTCAGTTTTTTGTCGGATATTCTCGAAAGTACTAGGATAATCGAAATTTTTTAAAACTGCATTTGGTTTAATTTTGGCTTTAAATTGCGCAACTTTGCCCCAATTTAAACTTTCTTCGTATCTCTCGTAATCCCAATGGTGAGGGTCGAATTTGAATTACCTGTATATATTTCAGTAAAATTATTTAAGTCAAACAAATTTGTCACAAAGGCAGACAGCATATTATTGTAATTTCCATTTTATCGGATATGTTAAGGAAGTCAAAACTCTGCACTAGTTAAATTCCAATTAACTCTTACTTCTGATTTGTTACGTGTACAAATACTGGATCACAAAATCGCAAATAAAAAAAATAACAAAATAAAGTATAATTGGAGAAACTGGATAGATAAGGATTAATATACAAAAGTGCTTGTTTTAATTATATTCCATTATTTTACTCAAACCCCTAGACCCTCTTGTGACGACGATGAAATATATAGCTTTCTTCGTGAGTTATTCACGCTGAACTCTATCAAACAAATATGTAGAAGTATTTTTGTGAAATGGACCTTTTTGCCGTAATCAAAAACACCTGAATTATATCTTTTACAATTTGTCTTTCACTTTACCAATTATGTAAATAAGTTATTTTAATGTGGTTTAAGAATAACTCAGGATCGGAATTGCTAACAACCAGACTGATGGTTTCTTATCTAATTTGCTTAATGACGAAGATTTGCAGCTGATGGACATGGCCATGAATGAAGGTAAGTCTAGCTATTTTTTCCAAATACTTAAAATAGTAGGTACATATATATTTTTTTAAATGTACTTATAAGTTTATAACCAAGACAAACTGAGAGACGAGAAAGTGTGAAACACAATGACGTGAAGTTTAACTGTCACAACTGGAAACCAAAATTTGATCTGTCAAATGTCAAAACTGTTGTTTAGCGAGTCACAACACTTGCCATCTACGATACGTCTTTAGTTGAGATATCGTCTATTCCTTTCGAACAGTATCAGTGAAAAGGGCTTGAAAAGTACAAATAAACCCGATAATATGGTGAACGGTTTTTTCCACTTTTATTTTTAGTCTAGCTTTTTTCAATTTTAATTAGTGCTTCAATTGTATTAAATCTTTGAGTTAGTTAACTTCTCAGAACCGCGTTACTTAAGTTTTTTAAACCCGAGAATACAGATATGACCCTGAATTTCTGGCACATAATATCGCTCGCTTCCCAAATATTCGGCAATTTGAAAAAATTTTATAAAAAAGTTTGGTCACTTTTATCCCTAGTTTAATCGGCTTAACTGGAATTGATCGTAGGACGATGTATCCTGTAAAAACTCGAAATTAGGTCGCTATTTAACGTATGTTTTGTCAGCAGAGCCTAAATAATAGTCTTGAAATAGCCAAGTCATTGTTGAATGTAGATAAAAATAAAACGGCCGAGTCTATTTTGGTTTGATCCAGTCAAACAATTTAGTGCATTGTGTCGTTTTTCTAACAGGTGGTGTCTATATGCGAAAATTTTGAATCGTCCTTAAATTATATTCGCCGTTTGCTCAATTGATTAGTATTTGTCTGCAAATATAATAGCAGTTAATAATTAGGGTGGACACAGCTTCCTGTGCATATAGTAATGAAAACCTCGTCGCTAGCTGGTTATCTGCGTTGCTGGCATTGGGAAAAATGAGGATACTAAAAAAGTGTCTGGCAATTTAAAAAAAATGTGTTACGTGCTCAGTGCTGGTGCTGGTTCCTGTTACTCTATGTTTCGTCTATTCGGTTGTAGATATGTTTTACCCATATGTTTTACTACTGTAAGTACGCCATAGTTTATTCTGAAAACGACGACTTGTTCCCATATAATTTGGTATAATTCTGTTTATCTACAGCAATAAAACAGTTAACATCACTTAGAGTAACCGAGTTGTTACAATGTAACGGATCAATTCTCGAAAATTGATAACAGAGAGTATCAAGAAATAAGGACAACGGGTCAGATACGTTTTGATCAAAACGCAAATATCTGTGGCACTGATGTATCCCATTATAAGTTCTAGGAATGCAATGAGAATATTCAGTGTAGTAATATAAACTGCAGTTCATATCTGCTTAAAAAGTTTTATAAATTTGTAGAATTTACGTTACGCATTTCATACCAAGTAACAATACTACTGATAAGCAAGATAAAGACCCAAATGTTTTTTCTTTTTTTATTCTATTTATACTCAAACTATTTAAAATATTCTAACTAAATTTATTACTTCTTTTATTGCAAATTTGTTACCAATTTTTGTCATAAATCAATATGTAAAGTCAAAAACTGACAGTCATTTTTATCAATATTATTATTATAGTATCTCATACGATGAGTGTTATCAGTTATTAGTCCAACGTTTTCTTAAGTACTTAAACATGGAAAATTTAGTCTGATTAGGTACCTATATTAAATGAAGCAATTGTAAGGTTTGGATCAATTGTAACTACTTATACAGACGGTTATTTTTTATTTCCGAAACGTCTTGTTTACTAAAACGCACGAAACTTATCTGAGCTACTGAAAATAGCTTAGTCATTGAAATTAAGAAAAATATATATGTTCGTGTGAGATAAACCATTATCCAGTACTGGTGCCTATCAGTGTTAACATTCAAATTAGTTGTTAGTTCGTGTTGCTGACGATCAGTAACGAATTTTTTTCTCAGTTATTGCGGTTTTCAGAAAGTCACCTCGGCAACGTCGCTCGCTTGTGACACTTATCTTATTTTTGATAACAGATATTTTAATTTAACTTTATCATAGCACCGGTTTTTTATCTACGTAAATCTTCTTGGCAACTTTTGAAAATGAACGGAAATTCTACTTTGATAAGTTAAACGAGCATATAGTCGCGACCACTTCTCTGTTTCTACTACGTCAAGTTTTCTGTTAAATTTTTTGGTACTGGTAGAAAATCGAACGTTGTATCGTCAATTTTAGAAAATAGTGTATTTGCTTATACTTCTTCGGTTTTTCTGTGAAAGTTATGCATCCACAAGGGTATAGAAGCAACGAATTGGAATTGTTCTCCCTCTGTTCTTTGTTCCTTTACTTCTTAAAAATCATGTGTTATTGTCGTTGTTGTGTTGTGGTATTTGTTGTGTGGATGTAAAATTTGAACTACATAAAATGCCAATGATCTTTGCGTACCGTGACCTCCCAAACAACAAATTTTTCTATACCGAAATACCTTCTGTGGAAACGGATCCTTACGTAGGTTTGTAGTTTTTGTCCCAATATTAAAGAAATACTTATATAATCTATTCAGTTTCCAGTATTGACGTATTCAGTTATGCGATAAGACTATAAAGAACCAAAATTACGTCGGCGAATTTGATACTCGTTTGTGTTACACTACTAGAACATTTTTCAGTAATTGACTAAAAAATGTTTAAATATAGTACGATTTTTAGGACAAATTTACAATTCTGGTCGATAGTTTTTTAAGGATTTTTTTACTAACCTATTTAGAATACAACGGTATTGTCTCTTATTTGACGAATGGTTTCATTCATAATATTGTCAGAGTATTAATAATCAATTATTCTAAAAGTAACGTAGTGAGTACAAGCAAGTACAGTTGGTTGGCTCCATGTCTATTCTTTTAATAATAGTAAAATGAAAATCAATTTGAATTTTTAGAAAAACCAGGGGCAGGCTGATTTTGCAGTGACATATAGCACATGGTATGGTACGGTACCTGTTTTAATTAAACTATAGGGTTTTACAAAACGAGGACTTAAATATAGAAAATTATGATATATTGTTGTGTATTCTACAACATAACTTATCCTACATTAAACAACTGATGTGTAATTGTGTCGTACGTCTTTATTGATCGTTTTCTTGAAATATTCAACGGAAATTTAATGTTTTGAATTATGTATTTCAGGGATGTACACAATGCGCATGTTGGAAAGCAACAACACTGTGAGCAACTTGAGTATGAACGCAACACCAGTAGATACCACTACCAGCATTTCCCGCCATGACATGGAACGCTTGGATACATCTAGTGACAGCGCTGTAAGTTCCATGGGTTCTGAAAGAGTACCTTCGCTTTCTGATGGAGAATGGTGCGACGCCGGTTCAGATTCTGGTCACACCACTACTGGGGAGCACTACCCCCAAGATTATCAAAACAAATACCGCCCGTTTGATTATAGTTACTCAAACTTATCTGAAACATCCCGTATGCCTCCTGTTGCCCAGAAAAAAACACTTGATGTATGGAAAAAGATTTCACGCTTCGGGTTTTACAGAGTACAGAGACCCCGTTAGCAATTTTCATCAGGAAAATACTACATCGAGAGCTAAAGTACCCGAGGTAAAATATTCCTGTTCTTCTGAGTTTGGACATGTTCCTAGAGTGGACCATATTCAACACAATCACACGTACCATTTGCCCGCTGAAAATTCGGGTGCCATGCAACAACCGGGGTCTAGAGATAAGGGAAAATCGCGAAAGTCCGAAGAAAACATTTGACTAGAGATGAAAAGAGGGCCAGGGCCTTAAACATTCCCATTTCCGTAGACGACATTATTAATTTACCCATGGACGAGTTCAATGAACGTTTGTCTAAGTACGACCTTAGCGAGGCTCAGCTCAGTTTGATTAGAGACATTAGAAGAAGGGGCAAGAACAAGGTCGCGGCACAGAACTGCCGAAAGCGAAAACTTGATCAGATTTTGAGTTTGGCCGACGAAGTGAAAGAAATGAGGGACAGGAAAATGTCGGTCATAAACGAACACAAATACTCTATGGTAGAACTGAAACGCATGAAAGACAAGTACCAGCAGCTCTACAGACACGTTTTTCAGGTAAGCGCATTTGCTAATGTTTGTTTAGGCTTATTGGGTATTATTAATTACTATCATTATGTTAAGAATTGTTGTGCGTTTTACTTATCAGTAATTTATTTTTGTCTTGAATTATGTATTTCAGGGATGTACACAATGCGCATGTTGGAAAGCAACAACACTGTTAGCAACTTGAGTATGAACGCAACACCAGTAGGTACCACTACCAGCATTTCCCGCCATGACATGGAACGCTTGGATACATCTAGTGACAGCGCTGTAAGTTCCATGGGTTCAGCGCTGTCACTAGATGTATCCAAGCGTTCCATGTCATGGCGGGAAATGCTGGTAGTGGTACCTACTGGTGTTGCGTTCATACTCAAGTTGCTCACAGTGTTGTTGCTTTCCAACATGCGCATTGTGTACATCCCTGAAATACATAATTCAAAACATTAAATTTCCGTTGAATATTTCAAGAAAACGATCAATAAAGACGTACGACACAATTACACATCAGTTGTTTAATGTAGGATAAGTTATGTTGTAGAATACACAACAATATATCATAATTTTCTATATTTAAGTCCTCGTTTTGTAAAAACCCTATAGTTTAATTAAAACAGGTACCGTACCATACCATGTGCTATATGTCACTGCAAAATCAGCCTGCCCCTGGTTTTTTCTAAAAATTCAAATTGATTTTCATTTTACTATTATTAAAGAATAGACATGGAGCCAACCAACTGTACTTGCTTGTACTCACTACGTTACTTTTAGAATAATTGATTATTAATACTCTGACAATATTATGAATGAAACCATTCGTCAAATAAGAGACAATACCGTTGTATTCTAAATAGGTTAGTAAAAAATCCTTAAAAAACTATCGACCAGAATTGTAAATTTGTCCTAAAAATCGTACTATATTTAAACATTTTTTAGTCAATTACTGAAAAATGTTCTAATAGTGTAACACAAACGAGTATCAAATTCGCCGACGTAATTTTGGTTCCTTATAGTCTTATCGCATAACTGAATACGTCAATACTGGAAACTGAATAGATTATATAAGTATGTCTTTAATATTGGGACAAAAACTACAAACCTACGTAAGGATCCGTTTCCACAGAAGGTATTTCGGTATAGAAATTTGTGGTTTGGGAGGTCACGTACGCAAAGATTCATTGGCATTTTATGTAGTTCAAATTTTACATCCACAACAACAAATACCACAACAACAACAACGACAATAACACATGATTTTTAAGAAGTAGAGGAACAAAGAACACAGGTTCTGAAGGAGTACCTTTGCTTTCTGATGGAGAATGGTGCGACGCCAGTTCAGATTCTGGTCACACCACTACTGGGGAGCACTACCCCCAAGATTATCAAAACAAATACCGCCCGTTTGATTATAGTTACTCAAACTTATCTGAATGTATGGAAAAAGATTTCACGCTTCGGGTTTTACAGAGTACAGAGACCCCGTTAGCAATTTTCATCAGGAAAATACTACATCGAGAGCTAAAGTACCCGAGGTAAAATATTCCTGTTCTTCTGAGTTTGGACATGTTCCTAGAGTGGACCATATTCAACACAATCACACGTACCATTTGCCCGCTGAAAATTCGGGTGCCATTCAACGACCGGTGTCTAGAGATAAGGGAAAATCGCGAAAGTCCGAAGAAGAACATTTGACTAGAGATGAAAAGAGGGCCAGGGCCTTAAACATTCCCATTTCCGTAGACGACATCATTAATTTACCCATGGACGAGTTCAATGAACGTTTGTCTAAGTACGACCTTAGCGAGGCTCAGCTCAGTTTGATTAGAGACATTAGAAGAAGGGGCAAGAACAAGGTCGCGGCACAGAACTGCCGAAAGCGAAAACTTGATCAGATTTTGAGTTTGGCCGACGAAGTGAAAGAAATGAGGGACAGGAAAATGTCGGTCATGAACGAACACAAATACTCTATGGTAGAACTGAAACGCATGAAAGACAAGTACCAGCAGCTCTACAGACACGTTTTTCAGGTAAGCGCATTTGCTAATGTTTGTTTAGGCTTATTGGGTATTATTAATTACTATCATTATGTTAAGAATTGTTGTGCGTTTTACTTATCAGTAATTTATTTTTGTTATGCTGTTGTTCAGGTTCATTCAGGTGGGAGGGTTTCTATCAAAATTCAGTTCAAACACGGATAACATGCCCAGACATTTTACAAACTCTTATTCATATCATATCACGTACATTTCAATTGGTTAAAAACAATATTTCTTTATTTTTTTCAGAATTTGCGTAATCCCGACGGCAACCAGTACTCGCCATACCAATACAGTCTCCAAACGGCAGCTGACGGTTCGATGTTAATGGTACCACGATCAAACGCCGCCATGAACACAACAGCAGAACGTAAAGAACCCCCGTCGCAGAATCAAAAAGACTAAATTATTTGTTTTTGTTTATAAATCTCGATCGTTCCAAAACTGAAGATGTTTTGTTTTAAGGTTCTCTCAAACTGACTCTCATTGAATGATTTTGCTCTTCAGGGGGCATCCAGTTTGAGAGAACCTGGATGCTGATGGAAAATTGGCATTTATTTTTTTTTTTGTAGCAGTTTTATGTTAAAAATGCAGAATAATATATTTTTATAAAAATAATTCAGGTGATGAAAAATGCCTTTTTCATAAGCATTGTAAATATTAGTTAAGAATATTTTGTGAATGGAGCGATGTGGCTGGCTCTAGTTCTAGGTGCAATAAAGCATGCTAGATTTTACTATTTTTCCACACAAAGTAGAACTATCTGTAACAAAATTCGACATTATAATGCCAGATTTATTTGTTTAGATAATGCTATAACAATTAAAGCTTAACGAGTTTCTACTCGTGGTTTGTACTATATTGATATGCCCGATTAGAGCCCAGCCGGAAGACTCGGCTCGTACCACAAAATGTAGTCGTCCCGAATTCTGCAACCCGCACCGGGTTCATAATTAAATAGTAAACCAATCTCTTAAACTATAATAAATTGCGAAGGCCAAACCCTCCAGAAAGCTGCCCTCATCATTGTGTAACAAATGTAAGTATATATTTATTATTGTGCATGTAAAAGGTATAAAGTGCTACTTTTGGGAATTATGTTTGAAGGTTTTATTCCGATTCACTATGTTGATAAACCAACCATCTTGTCAATTAGTTTTAACTGTTATTTAGTTATTAAATTATATTTTTCTACCAAGTGGTTTGATTCTACCTCTGAAACAAGATCTCGGTAAAAGCTTTTATTAAAGTAATAAACGCACGTCTCGTTTAACTTGTTGGGCCAAAGGGGCTATACAATTTAAACGTGACAATATAACTATTACAATGACAAACAGGCTTAAGAATGCAGTGGTACGCCGGTAGGGCAAGGAGGCACCGTGCGCAATGCAAAAGTGGGACTAGCGGAAAGATATTGTTGTGGTGCTGGTTTCATAGAGGAGACCAATAAGCTGGGAAGGGTATGCGTGACACAGAGCTGAGACGGCTGCGACAGGAAGAATCTCGGAAATGGGAGAGGTACTACTACTCAAATACAGCCATGGGAATTGCAAAGAGACAACAAAGTGAGAAATTACAGTAAACGCAACCGAGAATTTTATCAAGATAGTGATGGATACAGGAAAGAGATGCATGGATGCATAGAGCTTTTCAAGGCAGAAATACTTTTAGTAAACCACTTTACGGTAGGAGACAAAATTCTTATAATAATTCGGTGTATAATGATAATTTGGTAGCAAATATCAATCATAATGAAAATTGAAAACAGATTAAATGTATGTTTTCTTGGTGCGGTTACAGCTCATAGAGAGGAAAAAATGGTTGGTAAATAATTTAAACCTAATCCAATAGCAATATGTTAATTATTGTTAATAGGAATAGGGTTTTTTACTTGATGGAATTATGTAGCTTTGGCTAAATAAATAAATATTACAAATTTTTGGATGTGTGAAAATGACACTTCTTGCTTGCCTTGTTTTACATGGACAAATCTCTATAATTAGTCACTAAAGAAATTAGCGCAAATTAACTGCGACCAAATACAAATATTCACCAGGGTTTGATAGGATTTTAAAAAACATTTTACAAATTAACTACTTCTTGTTTAAACCCTTATTGTATAAAATATGTTGTCATTTAATTGTTTTCCCGCTCTTTGAGAAGTTCTTTTGTATTCAAATAGTTGGGCTATTAGTTATCATATTTTATTATAACTACGCTTTATATGTTAGTATTTGATTCCAAAGAATCTTGTGAGCCCTGATAATGCAATAAATTCATTTCAAAATATCGGCAATACAAGAAAGGTAGTTTTCTATTTTTTCTTTTTTAATTTTCCTCTCTTAGTTTTTTTTTTCCACTTTTCTAAATGTTATACATATAAATTATATCTTATGTTAATAAACGAATAAAAAACTTCTACAGACAGCACATACTGTTCATGCTAAATAGTTGGGGTGGGTACCCGTACGGAACTGTATTTAGGTGTATGTGTGGCACCCAGGCATCATGTGGCGTGGTTCCTAATTCGCTCACCTGAAACTAATCGATAGAGGTACAATACCGGAAAGTACCAACTATTTTGGTTCATAGTTTTCATTTATTTGACGTTTATGATTTATTCATACTGTAACGAATGGAAAATCCATTAATTCAAAAGATGGACTTACTGACTTAAAAACATAAGAATATTTGAGGATTGCGAAATATTAAGTGCACGAGGCAAGGTCGCACCATGATGCACCGAGTGCATCATATCGGTGATGAGTCACCACCACCTGCTTTGCAGGAATATGAAAAAACAGGCGACGAACAATAACAAACTACGTCAGCCGATCAATCGGGTATAAAACACGCCGATTGCAGCAGTATAGGATGAGTGTGAACCAATCGACATTAATGCGACCAGCTGAACCAAGAAGTCGGGATGTCGACTCTCTTCGCGAAAAGAAGATCAAGTTAAGTAGTCCATTCTCCAGAACTGTTCCAACACGAAAGTGACTAAGCCAGCCGCCAGAAAATGCTAAGTCCTTAGCTTATGTATTCATGTAAGTACAATTGTTGAGTTATTAACTTTTAGTGTGACTGTATTGTACCGATCCACTTATAAATGTCTAATGGTTAATAGATTTAAGTGTTTAATAGAAAACTCAGTGTTTGATTCCATCCTTAAAACTGAGATCCCGGCGCGACGTTTAACGTCGTGAGTCAGTTTAATTGATGAACCCAGAAGGGCTCATAAATTAAACGTGACATTTGGTGGAGGCGCCGGGTATATAAAAATGCCATTGTTATTATAAAAGATAAGAAGTGTACACTTTAGTTTTGTATCGTGATTTTTCATTGTATGAGTAAATGGATTAATTGAAGACTTTACTAAATAAAACTGGGCTAAATACTTATTGAACATTGACAAGTAAAGACTGTATTGCACGGTCAAGATGTCAAGATACTAGTAGCAAATTTTGAAACTTGAACACTTGTCATATTAGGTTATCAGAGAAATTTTTCCAAAAGGTTAATGAGTGCACCATGCTTAAAACCATGGAATTCGCTGGTTTAGCCAATTCGGAATAATATCTCAATGAGACCAGACATTGTTCAGTACAGACCAAGTAATGCATAAAACACGAAATGCAATTGAAGCATAATATTGAAACAAGGTAACAACTATAATGTATAATAAAGCTCCACATATTGAGCTGTGTACTTATTTTTACAGGGCCCAAGGATTTTATTCTGTTATCTGGGTCTGAATTTTGATTGCGCAAATTCTTAAAATTTAAGAACAGATATCAGTTTAATTTTCCCTATAAGATAAAAAATGGTTACATGCAATGAAAATAAAAATATTGAATGTTGTCAGTGTAATGTAGGTACCTACCAACGTTTTTTTATTAAGATCTAAATTTGTTGATTTGCGAAACAAAATGCTTCAGGAGGCATTTGCAGATTTTGTATCAGCGAGGAGAACAGGTGTAATAAAACTCCCCCAGTTAATTTATTTCAAAATTACACTTTTGAAAGCCTGAAGAATTCTTCAAGGGTCAAAGCATGTATTTGTCGTTCTGGCGTTCGTTTACAACTCTGGAAAGCAACTCAGTTTACTTTATGACCACTCAGGATGGTGACTACACTTCTGCTAACAGTCGCGATGGGGGGAAGAACAACATATAATCTATTAAGGACTCAATTCAGGCAAATTTCAGTAAGACGAATCGGATGTGATGAACCGTCCATTCAACCCAATCCATACTAGAAAATCTTCCGAAGATCTGGCTGCCGAAAGGAAAAACTGGCTGGATGTATGCGAAATTAAACACAGACAAGATCGAGAAAGATTAAAAAGTTTATTTAGGCTGCGGACTCTGCAAATCCAATGTAAAGAAGTAAAGTTTATCATATTATGCTGTTTCGACAAAAGGAGATTAAAACTTGGTGGCAACTTGGTTATTTCTGAAGCGTGAAAACTGGGACTGTGTTTTAATGTTTAAATGCTGCAAGTTTGCTAATCAAAATGGAGATGACCCTCACTATCCATCCAAGTTCTTCTCGAACTTTTGTACTTTTTCCCTCCAAACCAGAACCAAAAAGATCTCTCGCACACAGAGCTATAAAATGTGGTTACGAAGGACCGACCTTTCACATCAAGGGTTAATTCAAACAAATATGTTGATACCAATTTTAAAGAAACTCAACATGTAGAATATAAACGATTAGAACATATTTTCGCTGCTGGTACATTTACGTCCACAATTATTAACGCCCTTCATAGTGAATTTGCTTGCAGTATACAGTAAAGACACTCTCGGATTTTCCTTTGAAGTCGGGCCCTCAATAGCTTGCCGCCGTTTGCTCCGCCTACCAATTATCTCTTGGTTTACGAGGGTCAAAATTGTCGCGCGCTGCGAGTCGCTGAAGCGCACACTTGAACTGTGTATACAAGGCCGGTTCAAAAACTATTTTGCTTAATGCACATTTTACGGTTTTTGTTCGGCTGTTGTTGTTGAATTAATATGTGTGTTAAAAAAATGTTCAGTTGAATGATTAAAATAGTAAGTACAAGCCAATAAATAAATAATAGGTATATTAAATGTATAATATAATAACCACTGTGTTATAAATAAACAGAAACTAAATCAGTTATAACATAACAGAAGTTTAATTTAAAAATATAACTAATTATTAGGTTAAATATTTACAAATGTTGCAAAATCATAAGTTTTGCATTTTTTTTTTGTTCATCTTGCAAATATTAATATTCCGATTAGCAAACTTCAATGTGAAGTAAATTCGTACTCTTGTATACAATGCAATAAAATATTCCAAAGGAAATTGATCACATGGATGTTTAAACGGTACTTGAAGAAATTGTGATTTTAATTTATATCCAACAAATGGCTGAGCAGCAAGTTTTTCAAAATTTTGTACAAATATACTTTCTAAGGCCGCAACAAATTCTACAATGCTTTTTGGTGGGACAACTAGTCCTCCAAATTTGTGCTTTTCAGAGTTAAATGCCTTTAATTGTAAAAATAAAGTCTCCGGCTCTCCCAAACTATCAGTGTCACTCAAATTCATACAAAAATCGCATTGGTGTTTAATATAAGTCTTTTTTAACAGATAACCCGTTACATATATTAGGGCATTTCCTTCAAGTGAAGTTAGATTCTTATAATCATTGACAAATACTGGAAGTGGTACTTTATTTGACTCAGATTTGCTAAATTCCTGCTTGAAAACAATGTTTCATTAATATCTTTCATGCAATTAAACCCATCGCTTTGGTGGAAATATTTTAATGAAAACAGTTTTTTGAAAGCTCTACAAAATTGAATTGACGTCGGATTTTTTTAATTTCCACAAAGCCGTCCAAAAAGGAATTTCATTTGTTTTGTAATGTTTTTGCCTTGGACATTTTCAACTCTCAACGTTTTAAAGTGTTCTGCCATTTGATTTAAAAATAAAACTTGTTCTTCAGTACCTTTGAAAACAGCAATATTTAGAAGCGACGCCGAATTTAAAATGTCAAACAAACTATTCATATTTTTAATAAAATTCCCAGTGGCGGTAGCAGATTCTGGCAAAATATTAAAATCTATATAAGCTGACATAGCTGTAGTAACTGACCAACTAAATACCTGAGCGGCTAATTTCACTTTCATTTTCTGAAACGCGCTTGGGAAAATATGTGCGTTAGTCAGTTTAGGCATTAACCGAATATTTTTTGTTTCATCAATGTCATATATTTTTTGAAGATATTGTTTACTAGTTACTCCAGCGCTTGAAAGAAATTTATGTTGAAAAAAATTGTTTCTTGTTGATTTTAATAAGTGAGGTACATCAAAATATAAACTATTTCTTTGTTGTCAACTGAAAAGCATGGGTTATCTGGAGTTAAATTTAATACTGTTTTAACAAGATTATAGAAATTTGATCGTTGATCAGAAACGACTCCTAAAACATTAAGACCTGTAGAGTTTAATTTTCGTATGGTTTCAAATAATATATTTTTAACTTCTTGTGATTTAGGAGATGTTTTATATAGAAAGTAGGCTACTGGTTGTTTCCATTGACTTGATATACCTCTCACCATTAAAACCAAAGCAGATCCAACAAGATTTGCCTGTCTATAATCCACGCCTTCTTCAAAACCAATAATTGTATCTTTTGAAATGTCATAAAATAGGTTACATTTTAACGATATTTCATCTAAGCATACAATACAATTTTTAGCATTACTGTCAAAGTGTTCAACTCGTAATTGTATTATTTTGAAAACAAAGTCGTTAAATCCAGGGTTAATTTGCCACGGTCGTGTAAAACGATTTAGAGTTCTTACAGTTGGTAAACGGTATACTTTCGAAAATTGTTTATAAGCTGTAGGCCCCAGGAAATACACGCTCAAAGAAAATTGCTTGAAGTTGTCTGTGTATCTAGAACCTTTAGAAGTCTTATTTAAAAGACAAAATTGACTTTTTAGAAACTTTGATGATTCCTCAGAATAATTTTCATCTATAAATGTTTCTACATCACTCATAGTAATTTTCTCGTCTAATCGCCTAATATTCTCATCTGCAAGTTTTTGTAATTCCTGGATGGACTTTCTTCGCTTCATTTTTCTGGGAGTTGAAGCCGATATAAAATCAGCCGTTTGACTAGCCATATCTAAAAAAAATGTTTGAATGCCAAAAATATTTCCTTTCATTTTATACAACGTGTCTCTAAAAGGTCTGTACAAAATTCTATGACATATTCCTGACATCAAAATAAGCCGATTTAAAGCAACTTACCTTAGTCCGAAATTGCTCATTTTTCGAGATACAGGGTGGTCAAATAAAAATTGATTTTTTAAAAATGTAATGTATTTTTTGTAACCTATTACTTTCAAATCTACTACCCAAGGGTTTTTAAGATGCGAAAGAGACACCCTGTATAGCTACGGCGATAAACTACTCTATTTGAAAAAAATTAAAAGCTAAATAAATTTCATATAAAAAGTTGTTCATTACCTAATTTTATCGTGATTTGTGTTTGGGTAGATTGATCTTCATAGAGCACTATGTTGGTTTGAATTCCCAAGTCGCACATATTGTTATGTGCCCTTTGTTCACTACTTATGTTGGGAAGTAAATTAGCATCTATTGCTGCAGATTGTCCGGAAACTAATAAAGTTGGAATCGCTCTATTAAGTAAGCGATTATGTAGTGAATTCGTGAAACTTTTTGTCGAAAAATGTAAAGAACACACAATTAACCTTGTGTGACATTGTTCTGGTGTAAGTTTTGAAAACGGGTGATTTCCGGTAAACCCCAGTTTTATTTTCCACTGTTCGCATCTATAGAAATACATAATGTGTTACACCATTTTCAAATATGACATTATTATATATTACCTCAATTCATCTTTGGGAAACAGGAAAAACGGAATGTTTTCTTTTCCACGATGGGAATGACAAATTGGTACTGAACAATAGTCACCAGGCATTATTATTTATAATTAAAATCTTAGAATTAGTTAAAAGTTATGACAAACACAAACAAAGCCACCCGATATCAATAGGTTAAATATACGCTACGAAACGCAGCGGCACGTCGCCGATTCACCGTGTACTGGGCTCCGCCTGAAACTGGCCTGACATGGGCGCGGGGCAAGGAATGGTCACGTTTCGATGCCGACGCAAGTGTCCCTACTGTATACTGGCTATACTATGATAATAGTAACCATAATAATAATAATAATAATGATAATAAAAGGCCATTATTCATAAATAATTACATGTGAATTTTTTTTAAAGAAATTGGGTATAACTTTTGCGCAATCTAGCCTAAAGGCTACTCTAAATAAATTTCTGCAACCCAATCGAATACCCGCAACTCGTCATGAGAACAGTATACCGCTTTCCATTCCGCATTCTAGTCTTGTAAGGGATTCTCTCATATACAAGGGTATAAAAATATACAATCACCTAGATCATAATTTTAAACGCATGGTTAATCTAAGAGAGTTCTGAATTGCGCTTACGAAGTCGTCTGGCTGCAAAAGCTCTTTACAAAGTTGATGATTTTTTTTAAGCTTGCCTACTATATTTTTAAATATTTAGACAACATTTTTTTTTATTGTGATTTTCACATGATTATGTAGTAGGTTGAAACATTTTAAATACGTGCTTATGCTTGACTCGTTTCTGTATTTTATTTATTTTTTGTTTGTTTAATTGAATCATATTTCTTAATTTTTTACAATTCGATAGTTCTAATTTGTACTTGTATCTTTCATTACTGTCTTTTATATTATTTCATTGTTTTTAACCCTTGGGCAATCAGACTGAACATTGGTAACATCTTGGACAATAAAGCTTTTTACCTACCTACCTACTACAGTAGTAGAGTAGAGTAGATCACGGTCAAGATGAAGTCGACGGTTATTTAACCTATTGAAAATTCATATTTATTTGTTATTATTGTTTGAAAGGCCTTCAATAAGACGCCAACGCTGCGGTTCTAGACGTCGATCCTCAAGAAGGTCCAAAAAGCGTAGAAGTAGATGCAGACCTGGAGTTATGACGAAAAACTCTTTTTTAAACCATTTTAAATTCGGGTTTTTTTGGAGCAAATACTGCGGATGGCCTCAAACAAAAATTGTCATCGAAGGAGCTATATAATTGTAAGACCTTTTTTAAAAACGTTTTTTGACGCGGTCTTAACAAAGTTGCAGTTTAAGCCTAAAATAACAGACCAACAACAGCATGCGAAAAAAGACAAAATGAAGCGCTGCCGCAGAAAAAAGCGTAGCGGGAAAGGCAGCTTTAAACGCAGAAAATCCAAAAAAAAACCGTCTTATCATAATATTTTATTATTGGGAGAGAGCACAATGAGTCCACGCATTGTAAACTGCGTATGACCGATTTATTAAACAACTTTTTGGCTATACATGTTTTTGTGACTGTAGTGTGTAGTAGATATGACAAAATTCGAAGTAAGACTTAACAATGTAATAGAAAAGTAAATGTTTTGAGTGTGACAAAGAATCCAACTTGTACCTGGTAGCATGGTAAATTATGGAAAACTAGCGCTCTATTTAATGGTAGATGGCGTGTCATCTGAGGCCAAAAGGCAAAGGAACCACATCAGTCCCTGAGGCTGGGCCCATGGTGCAGTATGTGGCAGACACCCTGTATATTGTGGTTATTAGTTATTAGTGTTACATAGCAATAATTGTAACTCGCTGAGGCAGCAGTAAGCGCGGGCCAGGTGAATGTATTGTAAAACATGACTAGGACAGAATAAACTAGGTTATCGAAGTAAAGTGTTGTCTTTCTATTCGGGAGTCCTGACTAGAGGAAGCGGACTAAATATAAAAGTATTACATGGCGACCCTGCCAGCCCTCTAGCGTTCCTACATGACGTCGGCACCGCTATGAACAATGGGAAAAGCTAATTCCAAGGAGGAAATTGTAATAAACCAGGCATCAAATGGGGATGCGAGAGGCCAAATTTCAACAAATGGACTTACGCTATCCGAAGCCCTATTAATTGGATTGGTGGTAGCCGTAGTAGCAGGCGCAACTTATTTGGTAGTCAGGCGTTGTCGTAAGGGATTAAGGACGACTATAAGACGACAAGTAAACAGGGAAATGCTGCGTCGATCCGCTGACGCCTTGAATCAAAACCAGGAAAAAGTTTAAGTTTTAGGGTTTTTTTTTTAGGATAAATGGAAAGAAAGACATGTAATTAATGGAGACTCCAATGGAATAATGAATTGATGAACTAGGAAAAGAAATATTATAATAATTAATTACCAAGGGACTATAGTGATGAACAAAAAAGGGATTAGATGTTAATAAGTTTGCATGTAAGTTAAGAATATTATAATTAATTTGGGGATTATTTTATTAATGTAAAGCATAGTTATAACACTATTTCGGGGATCAGAAAGTAAGGACTCGTTATAAGCCACGATTTTATTCTACAATTTTACTCTTTATTAATAAATTACGTAAGGGTTCTTATGGGAGATAAACTTAATGAAATACTAGGCTCTTTAAATAATATAAAAACTAACTTATTTAAATCAAGTTACGAAAGACGACAATCGGCATACGTACAAAAAAAGGTTGACGAAGCAAAAGTTATTTTTGGCGAGCTCAAAGGGGAGGTTGCTGTTATAAATAGGAAAATAAACGCCTCAGAAGTAGAGCAAGCTGACATTTAATTAGTTAAAGATATTGTGGAAAAAATTAAAAGAGTGTATGAAGAAATTTTGGCTTTTGGGCAAAGTCAACAAAATACTAACAAGTCGGAGGCAATCATGGCGTCTTTTGATATAAAAGTAGCTTCTAACTTGTTACCTGTACTAAATGATTCCGAGGAAAATACTAAAAGATTAATCGATGCTGCTGAATTTTATAATTCTACACTTAAAAACGAGGATAAAGAAAAATTAATCAATTTTATTTTAAAAACTAGGCTTTCAAGCAACGCCAAGCTAAGATTGAAACTACCTATAATTCGCTCGAGACCCTTGTAACGGATATAAAAACTTATCTTTTGACTCGAAAATCACCAACCGCTCTTCAAGCACAGTTATTTTCTATAAAGCAAAGCAGTCGATCTATTGAGGAATTTGGAAAAGAACTAGAGGACCTTTTTGTTGGTCTAACGATTTCGCCAGCAAACGACGACCCTGATATTTATGAAATTTTGAGACCAATTAATGAAAAATCAGCCATTAAAAGGTTCGCGAATGGTCTTAGGAGCCAAAGGCTTAGTACCATTATTTCAGCAAGAAATTTCGAATATTTAAAAGATGCAATAAAAGAAGCACAAGACGAAGAGAATTCTTTTCTAAATGATAGTAACCAAGTTTTTAACATGAGTCATAGGGGTAGAGGAAACAGTAATCGGAATTCTTATAGTGTTGGGATCCTCTTGGAAATGAAACTTGCACAAACACTAAATGACTTTTATTAAAAATACGAATTACAAATGTCGGGGGACCGACCGTACGTAACTTGTCAAAGGACTAGAATGCGTAGAGCTAGCGATAAGGTCGATTTTTATACTACTTGTTATCTGGGAAAATGGGTTATGTGCTCTTGCCGAAAGGGAATCTTATTTGGATTTATTAGTGGCTTTTAAGTGATAAAAGTAATTAAATGGGCAACCAAACCTAATCGACCGAAAAATAGCTTAATTAATATGACAGATTTATGCGACAACTAGTAATAAACAATATTAAAATATTTGGGTAAAGGTTACATTTTAGTAGGGTTTATCGCATTATTCTAAAACTATTAGGAACAGTGTTGAAATTAATTTAATGATAAAAGAAGGCCTACGTGACGGTCCTAACATCTCCCCCTCTAAATGTTTTGCTAATCATCTTTTATTAGCTAAACACGCAAAATTCTATTAATCTAGATACCTATATGGTAAGAAAGAATATAAAGTAAAAATTATAAAGATATAAAATATAAAATATACCTAATATGTATATAAAATTATTTGTGTATAAAGTTCCATAGAATAAAAATAAAATAAAAGTAAAAGGAAGAGGTAAATAAAAGGTAAAAGAGTATACAATGATAATATAAAAGGTAAGGTATATAAATGTGTATAGCAAATAATATAAGAAATAGTAAAGGTTTCCTTTTTTTTTTTTTGTTGAGGATCTACCTTATGATTATAAGATGATTATAGTATAGCCTTTTGCGATAATTACAGTTTAAACGCTTTTCCTCTGAGATTCCTTCGCGCACTTTTTACACTTGAGTCTAGACTTTCACTTAGTTTATCTAGTTCGATGGGCACTTCGTATTCATGATCTTCGGGAGACGTCATCATCAACGATTCCCTCGGGGTTGGAATCGGCGGTCGTTTTTGGATACTCTTCTGTTTCGGATTGATGTATGAATCAGATCCTAAACTGCTATGACTGATGTTGTTATGGCTGTTAATGCACACTAAGGGTTACAGTTGGAACCACGACACATCCGCGTTAACCAAGAGATTAATGGCCATCGACATTTTCGGCAGCAACACCAGCAAAATGAAAAGATTATTGCAACTGCAGCTATTATTCCAAAGAGAACGTTGTACCATTTGGATTTAACGACATACAGGGGTTGGTTAATCCTTTGAGTTAGCTCATCGTCAAATTGTTGAATTTTACTCTGAGCATGACGTAACTCGTTCAAGTTCAAGTTTGAGAGTCTAATCGGCTCCATTTCTTCTGTTGCTAAGTAGTCTTGTTCCATTATGCAGCAATTGTCTTTGGCGATGTCGATAGTCGGTATATAATTGGAGTAATTTCCGGTCTGATTGGAAGTGGATGTTAATAATGTCGATGTAGTATAGCATTTGCATCTAGGTTGTAACATAAACATTCCAACGCCTTGTAAGCTGATATCATAGACTTGTGGATTAGAGTCGCAATTTATGGTTCCTATGGTATTCTGGCTCACGATGTATAACCACTGGTTGGGTGCCAACGGGTGCCAAATCTCGATTTCCGATTTTATGGTTTTCGTCTCGCATCTGCTGGGTACGTTACGATCCCTTGCCATTTTTAAATCTATTTCGCATGTGGGTCGTTCGTTGACTAGATGTATGACGGCTCTCGTGCAAATAAATTCCATTGATGAACTTTTCTCGCACGTTGACAGATCGTTGAATTCACTGTAGTACGTCCTCGTAGTGCTCAGTAGTAGGTAAGGTATAGAAGGGTTGATATAGGAGTAGACGTTTGGTTGTTTCGTAGGTGCAGGTAGAGGAATTAAATTATATATTTGATAAGTTTCTTTGGTTACAAGTGGAATTTTTATCGCAAAAATTAAAATTTTGTTAACGTATGCTACTGATAGTTTACATAAGTCAAAATACTTATATGAATTATCAAAATCGTGTAAATCATAAGGTAATTCCAAATTTGATATTAATTTTAATTTCGTCAACTCATACCTTAAGTGCCTTGGGGTAATTATGTTTGGGTGCAATATATTTTGCCTTGAAAATAAGATTGATGCTATCATTACGTCAAATTCTTCGTTTAGTTCATTGCATAATTGACTAATTAAGTTGAGATGATCAGTAACCGTTTGACTGTAAGTTAAGGAGTTGATTCTTTTTACAGTATTTTTAGAAAAATTATTGAATTTTAACATATTTTCATTAAGTCTTTGTTCGTTAAATTGGAGAGTAGATGCAGTTTTATTATAATCACTAATTGCGTCAGACATTACATGAACTTGTTGTTTCATCAATAACTGCATGTCGTGATTTTGTTGAGCGACGGCTTCAATGGCTTCTGTGTAAAATTTTGCATCATCGGCATCAGGAGTTCCAAAAAGCCATTTGATAGCATATGAAACACCGTCGAATAATCCGCGTCTAAACCTTTTGACGTCATTGTGACCAGTAAGGTGGCAAATCGAATCGAATTTATCATTTAGTTTATCAATATGATGCTCTATAAGTTCTAATGATTCTTTACAAGCGAATTTTAGGTTACTGCTTTGGTCTTTAGTTTTATTATTTCTTTTACTATCAATTTTGAATTTTTGGCACAATGGTAGAGATGCAGTGTACATGTAACCAATTAGATTGAATTTTTGTTCATAAAGACTTATATTAGTATAGGACAACAGAGTATATGAGTCAAGTGATATTCTTGCGTTACCAATGTGATGGAAAAATATACCTGCCGAAGCATTTAAGGGTTGGATGGAATATGGTTTTGGATCGTCACAAAGGACAACACGTAGGAGACTAAGCGCGATCAATAGTATCATTTTGATCATCTGAAAAGAAAGGTTTCAGAAGATTATGATGATAAGTTGCTGTTTTATTATTATTTAAAAGTATTTTTACAGTTTGATTATCGTAAACTTCTATTACTTTAAATGGTCCTTTGAAATTTGGAAGTAATTTCTTATTCATTCCTTGTTTTACTGAATGATTCTGAACATACACATAATCACCTTTATTAAATTTATGAATTTTGATCTTTTTGTCATAATGTGTCTTCGATTGTTGTTTTGATTTTAAGATGTTTTCTCTTGCAATTTCGAAACTTTTATTCATTTTTAATTTAAGGTTATTGTAGTAATCATCATAGGTATACTTAAATTCTGGTTTGGAATTTAATGAATTTGGAATACGAGCTTTATGACCAAAAAGTAGTTCAAAAGGTGTGTAATTAGTGGTTTTGTGGAAATGTGTGTTGTAAGTCAACATTGCTAATGGTACATATTCGTCCCAATCGTTTTGTTGCGAATTTATGTAATGTTTGAGATACTCTTTAAGAGTTTGATGTGAGCGTTCTAAAGCTCCATTGGTTTGAGGGTGATATGGGCTTGATAAAATATGCTTGACTTTAAATAGTTTGTTGACGTCTTTGATTAAAGCAGAGGTAAAATCTGAACCATTGTCTGTGAGAATAGTTTCGGGAATACCAAATTGACAAATAAACTTAAGAAATTGATCTGCGATAGTTCTGGATTCGTGGTTTGGGATAGGTATAGCGTAAGAATACTTTGTTAAGTCATCTTGCATAGTAAGTATAAATCTATTTCCATATTCGGTTATCGGTAAGGGTCCTACTATATCAAGGGCTAAACGTTGAAAAGGTCTTTCACTTGTCGTAGTAATTTCCATTGGTGCTTTAGGATTTTGTTCTTGAATTTTATTTTTTTGGCAAGAAGTGCAATTTTTTACAAAATTACGAATATCAGATTTCATATTAGTCCATTTATAATTTTCTTTTATTCTTGTATAAGTCCTTCTAAAGCCTGAATGTCCAGCGATTGCTGATTCGTGATTTTCTTTGAGAATTTGATTGATTTCACTTTTATTTTGGGGTTTTATTTTCGGCCTGTTGATAAGGATTACATCGATTTCATGTTTTGTAAATAAAAATTCAAGAAGCTCGCAAAATAGATCTTGCTTTAAATTAGTAGATCTTTCTGTAGGATTTTTAATATAAATTTTGAATGTTTTTGATTCCAATAATTTAGTACGTAAATTTTGAAGAGAATAAATAAATCATTGTATGTCAACTTATCAAAATGGTTTAAACTGCTAAAAATTAAATAAGTTTTTTGATTCGATTTATTTGTTAAGCTTTTGACATCGTATAAATTTATTTCGTCGGGATTTAATTTATTTATGTCTTGATGAGCGATTAAATTAGAGAAACAAGTATTGTTTTCGTCTAAATCTTTGGAGAAAAAGAGAGCATTAGGGTAGCATTTGAAAATGTCTTCTCGTATTATTTCTATGTTAGGTAGATCTTGATTTTCATAATGAAATTTTGTAAAATCGCTATATGATTCCGTAGAAATTGGATAACAAGATTTAATCAAGTTGATAGCAATTGGATTACGAGATAAAGCATCAACATTTGAGTTAACTCCACCTGGTTTATATTGGATTTCGTAACTATATTCCTCAAGTTTGAGTCGCCATCGAAGAAGTCTACTGCTTGGATTTTTGCAATTGAAAAGCCATGTAAGTGGACGATGGTCGGTGAGATTTAAGAATTTTCTACCATACAAATAAGGACGGAAATGTTGGACAGCCCAGACAATAGCTGTAAGTTCTTTTTCAATTGTCGAATAATTACATTCAGCTTTATTCAAAGTTCTTGAAGCATATATATATGCTATTGGAAGATCCTTGCCAATTTCGCCTTGAGAAAGAATTGCGCCAATTGCATAATTGGAGGCATCGGTTGTCAAGATGAAATCTCTATTGAAGTCGGGATATTGAAGTATCGGAGTAGTTGAGAGAATATTTTTAAAGTACTCGAATGAACTTTCTTGTTCAGAAGACCAAACAAAAGGGGTATCTTTCTTTAACAGATTAGTTAAGGGTTTCGCATGTTTGGAGAAGTCTTTAATAAATCGTCGGTAATATCCGATAAGACCTAGAAATTGTTTGATTTGTTTAGGGTTTCCTGGACGTGGATATTGTTGAATAGAAGAAATTTTATTAGGGTTTGGAGAAACGCCATGTTCACTTATAATGTGACCCAAATAAGCTACTTCTCGTCGCATGAATTCACATTTATCGGGTTGAAGGAGAAGTCGATTCGTACGAAAACGTTCGAAAACTTTTTCTAATTTCTTGGAATGTTCTTCGAGTGAACTAGCAAAAATGACAACATCGTCAAGATAAACAAAACATTGCAAACCTTGGAGACCTGTAAGACAAGCGTTCATTAACCTTTGAAAGGTACTAGGGGCATTTTTTAGACCAAAAGGCATACGGAGGTATTCGTAATGACCACTAGGAGTCGAAAAAGCAGTTTTTGGAATATCCTTTTCACTCATTTGAATTTGATGAAATCCGGAAGCTAAATCGAGGGTTGTGAAATACTTTGAATGACCCAATTGATCGAGAATATCTTCGATATTCGGTAGAGGATGAGCGTCACCAATAGTTACTTCGTTTAATTTTCTATAATCGACTACAATTCGCCATTTTTGTTCACCTGAGGCATCTAATTTTTTAGGAACAATCCATAATGGACTATTATAAGGTGAAACTGATTCTCGAATGATTCCTTGTTTTAGCATTTTGGAAATTTGTTTGTCTAATTCTTTTTTATGTACTTCAGGAAATCTGTAAATTTTCGAGGTTATTGGAGTAGGATTTGTAACGTTAATTTCATGTTTTAGAACATCTGTACACGTTAATTTATCACTAGGTAAGAAAAATATCTCGTTATATTTTGAACATATTTCTAAAACTGTATATTTTTCTTCTGGATTTAAGTGATCTAATCTGAGATTTTGTTCTAAAATTTTAAGTCTTTCTGAGATTGGAAGTACTAAGTCGTTAGATACTGAATAGCTGAATATAAATGAAGAATTTTCTTGAAAGGGTTCGAGAGTGAGACTAATTTCGTTAATGCGAATTTTCTTATCAGTCATATTTAGGATAGTAGTAATTGCTTTTCCATTTTTCACTGAGAGTAAAGCTTTTGCTAAATAAACTCCTTTAGTTATTTCAATTTCAGGACAAATACCCATTTCTACTTTATTTTGGACAGATATGGAAATCACGGTTTCACTTCTAGGTTGTAAATAAGTATAATTTAAATCTGCATCACCATAGTTCGTTGAATCGGAAATTTTTATTGGTTTACTTAGACATTTTAGATTAAGTTCAAGATTATTTAAATCAATTAAAGCTCCATTTGGAGATAGGAAATCATTTCCTATGATCCCGTCGAAGGGAATATTAGAATTTGGATCGCTAACAACATGGAATTTTATTTTTAAGACTTCATTATTTATTAATGAAAGGTTTAATAGACAGCTTCCAGCTGTATTGATGGGCATGTTGGCTCCTAGGCCTTTTAGGACAATTTTATCATTATGATCGATTTTATAATCGATGTGTTGTATTTTAGCAATTTTTATAAGAGACACGGACGCACCGGTGTCTATTAGAAATCTGAATGGAAATCCATTAATTAAACAAGAGAGATAATAGTGATTATCTCGAATGGTACCCTCTTCAGAATAATTATTAAGAATCGCATAGGTAAAATTGAGTTCCGCGAATATCTCATACCGGAGGCTTGGATATCATTGTCGCTAGAATCATTTTCACTATGGATTATAGAATAATTCGACTGACCTCTTTTTGAGTATAGTGAATTATTATTGATGCCCTTTTTAAAATTTAGATTTGCACGACCTCCTGTGGAGTATGGCAAATATTGATGGTCGTCGATTAGTAAATTTGTATTTGAATTAGTAGAATCGACGCCGATTTGATTTACGCCCAATCCCAAGAAACGACGTTGTTCTGAGGGGCTTCCCCGTTTAAAGGACTGGTTGAGACAGCAGAGACATTTGCTGTATGGTTGTTGCGATTTTCATTGAATTGATTCTGATTGCGTTTCTGTCTTTTATAACATTCCGATATTAAATGACCATTCTTTTTACAATACTTGCAAAATTTTTGAGCACGATTTTCACTTTGAGCTGTTGAGTTCGGAGGAGAGACCTTTTGATTTACTTGGATATTTTTTGGTTTATTCCTGTTTTTGAAACAATCGCGAGTATTGTGGGATTTAGTTTTACAAACAGAGCAATATTTATTTTATCGCTCTTTCTTCCTCTAGAGCTGAGTTAAGAGCTTCGGAAAGAGTTGTTGGTTCTTTGCTTCTAAGAAAACGCGAAATTTCAGGAGAACTGTGTAAAATAAATCGTTGTAATGATAACTCTTTAATTGTTTGGACTCGACCACATTTTTCATTTTCATTTTGAAAACTGAGAGAGTTTAATAAACGAGTACAAAGTCGATCTATACGATTGTAAAAGCTTAAAACATTTTCATGACCTTGTTTGATAGTGTTTAATTCCTCCATTAATTGAGTATAATGTTTTTTATCCGAATATAATTGCAAAAGAAGAGATTTAAGTTCGTCCCAATTAGAAATGTCTTTGTCTCTCATCTGAGCTCTTGCGCTTCCAGTGATTTTTGAAATGACAAATGCCATAAGTTGCTCACTTTGGGTTTCATTAGCAAATTTAAAAGCACTATTACAATTTGCAATAAATTCATGTAGTTCAGATCGATTGCCGTCAAAAGATTTAGTTATTAAAGAGCACAAAAAGGTTAGAGAACAACTTGGTTCATTGCGGTTTACTGACTCATGTTGCTCAAACTCATGAGAATCGATACTAGAATTTGGTGTAATTTCGTTAGGCATTTTTTATTAAGGTTAAATCAAAGTCGAAAGGCACAAAAAGAATGAATTGAATTAGTATAACGATTCCTGAATGTAAAAATTAAACTTATTATTTTTTTATTATTTTTTTTTATTTATGAGGAATCGTGGCAATTTTAGTCCTTTGAGAAAGTGTATTTAAACAAGTTGTGAGGATATTTTATATTTTTTTCTTTAGATAATAATTTTTAAAATTGAAGAAAGAGAAAATAGGAGTAATATGAGGAGTAAATGGAAGTAGCACTTACAAAAATTCCTTTTCTTCTTTCCTTCTTGAGGTGACTAGTCCAAGGAGTTGAAACTCGCCAACGTTGAGGAACTGCTCGGAGTCTTGAAGTCTAAGTAGTGGCTTCTTGGGGCCTTAGAGATTATTGACCAACGTTGTGACCAGTATCCTGTCCGCAGCGCCAAAATTATGTTGGGATCCTCTTGGAAATGAAACTTGCACAAACACTAAATGACTTTTATTAAAAATACGAATTACAAATGTCGGGGGACCGACCGTACGTAACTTGTCAAAGGACTAGAATGCGTAGAGCTAGCGATAAGGTCGATTTTTATACTACTTGTTATCTGGGAAAATGGGTTATGTGCTCTTGCCGAAAGGGAATCTTATTTGGATTTATTAGTGGCTTTTAAGTGATAAAAGTAATTAAATGGGCAACCAAACCTAATCGACCGAAAAATAGCTTAATTAATATGACAGATTTATGCGACAACTAGTAATAAACAATATTAAAATATTTGGGAAAAGGTTACATTTTAGTAGGGTTTATCGCACTATTCTAAAACTATTAGGAACAGTGTTGAAATTAATTTAATGATAAAAGAAGGCCTACGTGACGGTCCTAACAATAGGGGTTTCAATAGAGCTAGATCGTCTTCAGGCCAATTTAATAATAACAATTCTCGTAACAATAATTATGCTAATTTTAACAATAGCAGCCAGAGATTCGTAAGAAATGGACATTTTAATCGAGGCAGTAGGAATTTCCGTGGTCAGCGATTTCAAGGAAATCGAGGACGGCCATTCAACCCGCGCAGTAGTGACGGTGCTAGGGGATTCCGACATAATGTTAATTTTGCTTTTGCTGAACAAGGATTAAATGTAGGTGAGGAAAACAATACTCATCCGGCGAAACGTTTTTTCGTCCCTAAAAACAGAAACGATAGCGAAAACATTTTTACTTACTCAGACAATTACTTCAATTCAGTTTTTTTTTTACATAAATAAGAAAAAAGTAGATTTTCTGATTGATTCAGGAGCATCCTTATGTGCACTTCAACTAAGATATTTGGACCCATCCATACCTTTGTATAGAGAAAAATTAGAAATTAAAGGTATAGGCGGTAAATTAGTTTCGATAGGTTATAGTTTCTTGAATCTTTACGTAGAACAGATAAAATTTAGGATTAAATGTTATATATTCGAATCTCTACCATGCCGTACTAATGGAATAATTGGAGAAAACTTCTTGAGGTTATACAAAGCTAACCTAGATTACGAAAAAAATGCATTGACACTTTTAAACGAAGACAAAAAAGTAGTTCTTGACTTAAGGGCTACAGATAATCATGTTTTGGTAATTCCGCCTAGATGTGAAATTGTTCAGTACATTAAAACAGGAATGACAGAGGAGTGCGTGGTTTTACCGAATGAGATATGCCTTGGTGTATTTGTGGCAGGTGTAATAGCGCAACCAATAAACGGAGAAGTACCAATAAAAATTTTGAACACTCGCGAAAGTGAGGTTTATTTAAAAAATTGTTTACCTAGGGCCGAAAGGTTGAACGACTATACTTGTTGTCAATTTAGTAACCAAAAAGCTTGAGTCAGTAGAGTAAAGAAATTGTTTGATTTGTTAAAATTAAATTACTTAAATGAAGAGGAAAAAGTTTCCATGGAAGGACTCACAGCAAAGTATGCGGACATATTTCATATGCCGGGAGATAAATTGTCAGTTAAAAATATTTATAAACAGTCAATCCAGATTAAACCAAATACGCAACCAGTATACGTAAAACCTTATAGGCTAGCGCAGACCCAAAAAGACGAAATAAATAATCAAGTTTCGCAAATGCTTGAAAACGACATTATCGAAAGTGCTCAAAGCGAGTGGTCTTCTGCGGTTTTGTTAGTGCCAAAAAAGAGTGATTCAACGGGAGAGAAGCGTTCTAGGCTTGTGTTGTACTACAGATTTTTAAACCGTACTTTGGTAGACATTAAATTTCCTATAGCAAATGTAGTTGATATTTTAGATTCGTTGGCAGGCGCTCTCTATTTTTCTCATTTAGATTTAAGTCAAGGCTATTATCAGGTTGAATTAGACGAGCAAAGTAGGAAATTTACAGCTTTTACAACAGATCGCGGCCAGTGGCAAATGAAAAGGCTTCCAATGGGGTTAAAAATCAGCCCTAGTGCATTTTCTAGGCTAATGACAGTTGCCATGGCAGGTCTCAATTACGAAAAATGCTTTGTTTACCTAGATGACTTGATTGTGTTTGGGAGAAAATTTGAGCGAATATAATAAAAATCTAACAGACGTCTTTAACCGGCTACGAAAAGTAAACTTGAAACTAAATCCTTTAAAATGCGAATTTTTAAAAAAAGAAATACTTTATCTGGGCCATATCATTAGCGAAAAAGGGATATCGCCTGATCCAGATAAAATTCACGCATTGAAGGAATACCCAACTCCAAAAAATTCGGACGAGGTAAAACGGTTTGTAGCTTTTGCTAACTACTATCGGAAATTTATACCAAAATTTGCGGAATTATCGGTACCCCTAAACAAGCTCTGTAGGAAGTATGCAAGATTTGAATGGACAGTTGAATGCGACGAATGTTTTCAAACGTTAAAAAACGCTCTAACAAACTACCCAATTTTGGATTATCCCGATTTTTCTGAACAAAATGACTTTATTCTTCAGACTGATGCATCCAATTTTGCAATCGGTGCAGTTTTATCAAATAAAAATAATAAACCGGTAGCATATACAAGTAGAAGTTTAAACAAAGCAGAAATTAATTATCCCACTATGCATAAAGAACTATTAGCGATTTTTTGGGCAGTAAGACATTTTCGTCCTTATTTATATGGTCGAAAATTTAAGATACGAACGGACCATAAGCCTCTTTTGTATTTATTTAGCTTAGCTGACCCTTCGAGTAGATTAACAAAATTTTGTTTGGGGCTGGAAGAGTACGATTTGTATATAGAATACGTAAGAGGTAGTGAAAACGTAACTGCCGATGCTCTATCGAGGATTAATTTAACCTCAGAGGAATTAAAAAGTCTAAGCAATAATATAGTGACTGTTATGACTAGAAATCAGTTTAAGGGTTTAAAAGAACAAGAAATTGAAAGGGATAAGAATAATCCTGCAAATGTTAGGCCTGATCAACCGAACATTGTAGAAATTTTTAAACCGCCAAAAATCGGTGTTGAACTAATTATAGCGACCCAAGCACAAATAATATCTATACAAAAATACGTGACAGAACACTTTGGGAATTTTTATTTTGTTAAATCACAGTCTAGTTTGTTTTATTATCAGGAAGCCGGATCAACATTGGCGCGAGACGAAATGTTGACGGATCTGATTGGAATAAGTAATATTGTCACGTTTAGGGGGTGGCGCAGGAAGAGAAACAACAATCGTAGCTCAAGTATGTCTTCTTTATTTGGCACTCTATTACTCTTAGCATCGAACACCGTCCAAGAGGGGGTTGTGTGAGGGTGTGGGTGTGTGTGTGTGTGCGTAAGGCCTTCTGATGTGCCGCCAAGCGGAACCCGCTCGATACGAGCAGGGAACCCCTATGTCCGACACGCCCAAAGGACTTACTTAAGGCACTGCAACAGGGTAACGTTTAGGGGGTAGCGTAGGAAGAGAAACACAATCGTAGCTCAAGTTTGTCTTCTTTATTAGGCTAGGCAGTGAACACTGTCCAAGAGGGGGTGTGTAGATGCGTGGGTGTGGGGGTATGGGCGTAAGGCCTTCTGAAGTGCCGCCAAGCGGTACCCGCTCGATACGAGCAGGGTGCCCCTATGTCCGACACGCCCAAAGGATTTACTTAAGGCACTGCAACAGGGTAACGAGCCGTCCGGGCACTAGAAAGTTCGGACTGTCGCTCGTGACCTCCCTCTGGGGATGACCCCAGAGTTCGGTGATCTGTATGTGCTTTTGGTGCAGTATTTATACCCACATCATGACCCCAATTCGCCAATCTTGCTGACACAAACATTGTACTGGGGGAGACCGGGGCCCGACTAGGTAACGGAACATAGTGCAATTTATGTTATTCGTGACAATATAGCAAAAATAAAGGAAGTGTTTATTTTGAAAGGCAGTACGAGTATGGAGTTTATTAAAGAAATAGGTAATGGAATAAAAAATACAGTAAATTGGAGGGGCCCCCGTATACTAGTAATAAAAGGAGTTAAGAAAGTAATAGATATGGACGAAAAAAGAATTATTTTAAATGATTTCCATTTACTTCCCACTAGTGGTCACGCAGGTATAAAAAGGATGATAAACAACATTAAGAGATATTATTTCTGGTCGGGTTTAGACATAGACGTTAATAACTTTGTTAAAAAGTGCGACAAATGTCAAAAACAGAAATATTCTAATCACTATATCAGAGAACCTATGGTAGTTACTTCTACTGCCAATTTTTCATTTCAGAAGGTGTATTTGGACATTGTAGGACCATTACCAACCGATTCAGACGGGTTCAATTACATCCTCACACTCCAATGTGAACTTACTAAATTTGTTGAGGCATATCCTTTAAAAAACAAGGATTCTGTGTCTGTGGCAAAATCTTTTGTGGAAGACTTTATCTTACGATACGGGATTCCACAGGAGATTGCTACTGATAGGGGATCGGAATTTATATCTTCCACCGTAAAGGAAATATGCACACTTTTAAATATAAAACAGATTAATTCTACAGCTTACCATCACGAAAGTATCGGGGCATTAGAAAATTCACACAAAGTATTAGGTGCGTACTTAAGAATTCAAACCGAAATTTAAATGACACATGGAGTACATGGATTCCCTATTGGTGTTTTTCATATAACACAACGGTCCACACTGAAACAAAATACACACCTTTCGAACTAATTTTTGGCAGAGAGTGTAAAATTCCCAATAATTTGACTAATATTGTAGAGCCTATTTATAATTTTGAAAGTTACCCTCTTGAGCTAAAATATCGATTACAAAGAGCTCACGAGGACGCCAAAAACAACTTAATACATTCGAAATTAAAGCGAAAAGAGATATATGATAAACGAGTCAACCCTATCGAGTATAAGCCAGGGGATATGATTTTACTTAAAAACGAGGACGGTAATAAATTAATGACGCCTTGCTTTCTGGGTCCGTACGTCGTTGTTAAGGAAGACACTCCAAATGTAGTGGTCTTGAAAGATAATAAGGAACATGTAGTTCACAAAAATAGAACTAAGTTATATATTCAATAGGACGTTATAATATTATGAGTAAGTTAGATAACTCTCTTTTCTCTCTAACTATCTTTTTCTATATATACAGTTTTTTTTTTTATATATACTTATTTTAGTTTATACTTTCAAAGTTTAATAAAAATTATAGTTAAATTGGATTATTAGGTGTATATTTAAGTATTTTTAAAACATTATATCACATGAAAGGGATCTTTGAAAGAATTTTCATTTTAAGGAAATGCAAATTCTTTCAATTAACCGGGGGAGATGCAGTATGTGGCAGACACCCTGTATATTGTGGTTATTAGTTATTAGTGTTACATAGCAATAATTGTAACTCGATGAGGCTAGCAGTAAGCGCGGGCCAGGTGAATGTATTGTAAACATGACTAGGACAGAATAAACTAGGTTATCGAAGTAAAGTGTTGTCTTCTATTCGGGAGTCCAGACTAGAGGAAGCGGACTAAATATAAAAGTACTACAATGGTCTGAAATTATAGAAGGGTTGAAAAAATATTCCTTGACATTTTAAATTTATTCCAGCGTCTTGCTCACTGTACATGGTGTTCCAATAAGCCGTGCATGCGGCTATTTCTCGGAGACTATACATAGTAGGGCGTCGGTGTGGGCACAAGAAAATGGTGGAAATAATTTTCAACTTTCTAAATCAACCACCGCTAGAAATCGTCGTCTCGATACTGTTACAAACGGAAAATCATTTATTTTAAAAAATGGATTTATTTAACTTAACATATAAAGCATTCGAGAATTGCAACGTGTAAAACACGTTAACATCGATTCACGCGATGATCACGCGCAGCTGTTGCAAAAAATGCATGCATGACGTCCATGATCATCCACCTGAACTATACAGGGTGATTCCAAAGTTGGTGCTTTCCTTTCACCTGCGAATAGGGCTTCAAAAAATAAGGTTTTTTTTTCCTATGACGCTTTTTCGAAATATGAACAATAACGAAGATACAGGGTGTCAAAGTTTTACTGAAAAAAAAAACAAAATAAAAATAACTTAATTATCGAATTTTGGTATTTAACGTTTTTTATCTCTCATATAACGTGGGGATGATCCAGAGTTCGTTTTGAAAGAAATGAAATATCTCAATAACGGCTGAATGTAGAGACTTTGTCTTTGCGGCATTTTAAAGAACACTCTCTCCTATAGTGTTCTAAAACAAAATTTCATTAAGTCTGCGGTAGAGGTCGTTTTCCAAAATTTATACTTTCATTCTAGATAGCTCTAAAAAAATCAAACACAATCGTATTGCTTATTCCATTCAAAATCCGATATCTACTATCGTGTGAAACTGCAGTACTTCATCTCTTCTGTAACACGAGATATCAGTAAAAAATAATTTAAAAAAGGCTTTTTTACGGTTGTAAACGGTAAATTACTAATTAAATAAGATTACTATGTTTCACATGAGGTGGTTATAATGGCAGTAATTAGTAAACGAAACTCCGCTTCGATTCGAATCATTTTTGTATGTTTTTTGAGTTTATGAACATAATCCTGCATAAACTAACATCGCATTGAAAAACCCTGGTACTACAGACGGTATCATCAAAATGATTAAGGTCATGTAAATTGAGTCAAATCTATGAAGGCTTTCCCAGTCGGTTTAAAACTGAAATACAAAAGTTATCCGGGCTTATAAGCCGTGGTCCAATGGAATTTCTTCTTGACGTTTCGTCCACATCTGCGGCGGACATTATTAAAGGTGATGGGTCATGTAATTGAATCAAACTTATGAAGGCTTTCCCAGCCGGTTTAAAACTGAAATACAAAAGTTATCCGCGCTTATAAGCCGTGGTCCAATGGAATTTCTTCCTGACGTTTTGTCCACATCTGCGGCGGACATTATTAAAGGCGATTGACTTGACTGCTGGAGCGTCGGTCGTATTTATGCCCGTGGGGGGCTGCACATGCGCACAACGGTCTTGCATCGGCGCGCACGGTGTCTGGCACAAGACATCGACACCAGTGGGGGGCTGCACATGCGCATAACGGCTACACATCGGCGCGCAAGAAGTCTGGCGCAAGGTTCATTTCCACTCCGGATCTAACAAGGTGATCTCTTCCCTTCTGTTGATGATGTTCTCGTGCCTAAAGATCTCAATGCCTTCTCTAGTTAATCTAGGATAGTAACGTTGCGATCAATCCGAAACCTCCACCTCTTCAAAAAATATCTCGAATATCATGTCCTCTAGAAAGTGCATGTTCTGCAACCGCTGATTTTTCGGTTTGTCCTAGTCTGCAACTTCTCTTGTGCTCTGCTATTCTTGTGTTGACACTACGTTTAGTCGTTCCAATGTATACGGATCCACAGCTGCAAGGGATCCTGTATACTCCAGAAGCCGCTAAAGGATCCCGTTTGTCCTTGGCCGATCTGACTCTGTTGTATCGTGCGGTTTGGTTTAAAGACCGGTTTGACCTTGTGCTTCTCTAAAATCCTTCCAATCCTATTCGTGATCTTGTGTATGTATGGTAAGCAAGTCCAACCAATTTTCTCTTCAACATCCCCCGGTTGTTGTCTACGTAGTTCGATATTTCTTAGGCGAGTGGCTCTGTTGAATTGTTGTCTACTGTATCCGTTCCATCCAAAACCCTTTCCAGATGTTTAGTAAGCTCCTTTTCTAACTCTGATGGTTCGCAAATCCTTCTTGCCCGCTCCGATAGGGTTTTGATCACCCCTCTTTTTTGGCTAAGGTGATGATTAGATCCACTATTGAGATAACGATCCGTGTGTGTTGGTTCTCAATACACCGTGTGAGCCAGTGTTCCATTAGGTTTCCTTGTCACCATTACATCCAGGAAAGGTAGACGCCAATCTTTTTCGGTCTCCATAGTAAATTGAATTCTGGGATTTATGGAGGTTTAGATGTACCAAGATTCGCTGCAGTTCGTCTTCACAGTGGCTCCAAACTACAAAGGTATCGGCAACGTATCGAAACCAGGACTTTGGTTTCTTTGGAGGTCGGGGGCATTTACTTCAAATGTTTCAACCACTTACAACACTCCTTCAACCAAAATTAGAAAAAACTGACAGATTCATCAAAGACTCAGCACAATTTGTGGACAAATTGCATGCCTTAACTTTATCTCCAGGTGACGTCCTTGTGACTTTGGATGTTGTTTTTTTATTCACTATGGTACCCATCAAAACGGCTATGATAGAACGAGATTTTCCACTGGACACCGCCAAATTGTTCAGACACTGCCTAACCTAAATTTTACATTAATAATTGCAAACACAGACCATGCTATTATTAGGGCAGACTTTATTATATAGACTCACAATTTTAATTTGCTTATTGATCTTAAAAATCACAAATTAATACATCCCCTTACTAACACTAAAACTGTAGGTAAACAACAGGTAATGTAGGGCTTTTCTAGCGGATTTCCTCGGTTACGTTGCCTCGGGTGCCACCTTCGTTATTTATAGTGGCTGAAGGTCCACTTTACGGTGCCTGGGTAGCCTTTAAACAGCTGAAAAAAGTTCCAGGGGGTTCGGGAAAGAAACAAAATTGTATTGCGGCTCTCTGTACTTACAGCCTATACTTACGGTAACGGTTACCTAATGAAACTAAAGCTACCTTGTTCGGTGGTTCGGGGAAAGCGTGTAACTGTAAAGAAAACTAGCTACGGACCCTTCACTACTGTTTAGCCTGACTACTGTAGATTATGGACTGTCTGAGACACGGTGTAAGTACAGCAGTACGGTACGGTTATGTAGAACTGGCTACTCGGCGCCGGAGTTTGCTCCAAAAACCCAAAGAAGCCCAATTACGTGAACAGCGGTGTTCCCGTCACTCGACCTAATCTCTATATGCCGCCCCGATTCCCCGGCGTTCGACAAACAGAGCCTCCGTTGCACACTGTTTCCCCAGAATCATGCAACAGAAGTTTCAAGTCTCGTGACGTTGCCAGTCACACAGCCGCTAATCCCTCCAGTACCCCAAACCCGTTCACTACTCCGTTTTCCCCGGAGCCAAGTAACGAGCTACAGGATTCACCGTTCCTTCCTGCTACACCGTTCCCCGGTGTCAAACAAACAGGAACAGGACCAAAGGATTACTAAACTGTTTTCAAAATAAAGTAACTGCAGCCGGCGCCGTCTTACCAGAAATACCCTCAAACGGAAAACTACGGGAAGATATTGAAAATGCCCCAAACGGAAATCACCGGAAAAATACTGAAAATGCCCCAATTTACAGTTTGTTAAATAACTACAGTTAACGGTACGGGTTTAAAACAGCAAACAGAACAAATACCGGACGGTGGGTATGTGCCTATTTTTTACTTACAGATACGCGGAGATAAAGGATACCAATGGCACGGAACGGCTAGGCAAGTGGTTTCAACCTTTTTAGCGATCGAAGAATCCCTGTTTTCCGGTGCGCGACCGTCTTTTATACACAAAACCAACGGCGGGGGCTGTTAGTGCCGGTACCGACTCCCAGCGCCCACCGAACCATTTCGAACGGCTCCGGACGGCCCCGACAACATCGACGCCACGACGGCCGCGGTCAAGCATTCAGCAGTAAAAATCACGCGCATTTAAGAAATACAATCAATGAAAATTAGTAACTTCGTTACAGTAAGTACACTTGGTTCTGTGTATACCGTTGCTAGAAATTGTAAGTACTTTGACTTGCTTAAAGAATTTCTTTCTATTACAAATTTCGCAATAACTTTAATAATGAAGTAAAGCATTCAACTTGTCATAGTATTATTACTAAAGGGACACCTGTTTCTTCAAAAGCTGGACGTTTACCAGCAAATAAATAATTATTGCAAAAAAATAAATTCAATTTTTATTAGATAATGGTATGTGTCGTCCATCATGCAGTCCTTGGGCTAGTCCTCTTCATTTGATTAAAAGAAGTCTGGAGACTGGAGACTGTGGTGACTATCGCCCGCCTTAACTCTGTGACACTTGAATACAAGTATCCCGTACCTAACTTACAAGATTTGTCTTATATTTTAGAAGGCCAAAACCATCTCACGACCTTGGATATTAATACGCGCTTATCACCAGATTCCGATAGAGCCCGCTTCTATACCAAAAACAGCTATTATAACCCCTTTGGTTTGTTCGAATTTACGTGTATGCAGTTCGGCTGCGCAATCTTTTCAACGATTTATCCATGAGGTACTTTCTGGTTTGTCATTTTGCTTTTCTTATATTGATGACAATCTTAATTACGTCGTCAAGTCCCACAGAGCACGAGAACTTGTGTCAAGTTTTGCAACATTTGGAATAATACGGTTTGGCTATTAACACTGAAAAATGCGTTTTGGTGAAACTACAGTAAAATTTTTAGGGTATGAAGTTTCGAGTGAAGTTTCTAGACCACTTCCTGATAGAGTAGAGTGTCGTTTTTGGACTATCCAGTCCCTAAGTTTGCCTGTGAACTTCGCAGATTTTTGGGAATGATCAACTTCTATCGTCGTTTTTTGCCCAACGCTGCCCGAAAACCAAATTATTTTTCACTGTCTTTATAAGAATTTTTTAAGACAAGAGATTCTACTCTTCTTAAATGGACCCCCTGCCAGCTCTTAATGCCTTTCAACAATGTAAAACCGACTTGGCTAATGCAGCTTATTGGTTCACCCTTCATCTACTGCTCCTCTCTCTGTAACCAGTGATGCGTCAAATACCGCCATGGGCGCTGTTGTTGAGCAACTGTTGTTGTGATGCTTGGAAGCCCATCAGCTTTTTCTCACGGAAATTCACTTAACTCAAATTAAGGTACAGCACCCTACGATATGGAGTTACTAGCAATGTTATACTGACATCTGGTTCAATGGTGAATGCCCGAGGAGGAATCTGAGGCCTAGGTACATCTCACTACGATGCAACTCCAAGTCTACATTATCAAGGAAGGCGATCCAACTAGCCACAAGGGTCTGGATCAAGGATGAAGTCAAAAGGTTATATTTTAGACTTAGTAATACTGACCTAAAGCTTAAGTGCCTATATTTCAAACTAACCAGCATTCTGCACCCTGCTGAATTTGATTCGCTGCACCATTCTTTATACAATTTGTCGTGTGACGTGGAGGGACACTAAGTTCGAGGTTTTACAGCGTAAACTATGGAGGCTGAGCCCCTTACCAGTGCAACACTTAGCTACATCAATCAGCCCACCTCCAACATAACCCCTAATGCAACCTTTACACCTCCTTCTACCCCAAACCTAGCTTCACGTAACCTTCCACATAGTTCGACAGACGAGGCCACCTTTGATAACAACATTTTTATTGGTAATTTTGGCGTCAAGCCTCCTCAAAGTTCAGCTTTTTCTTTCCACCCTCGAACTCTAAACCTGTCAAACTGTCTTCTATCCCAAAACGATTTAAGTATTTTGAATTTAGGACTCCTTAAATACAATTTCACCTTTCAACCTAAGTTTTTTCTGCCCATTTGGAAAACGTAATTTTCTAGATGTCTTCCTGAAGGTTCACAAGGTGCAGTTCGATCTGCTTGCACCGTCCATCTCAATAGGTTTCACGCCAGAAATCTCTCTTCAGTGCATCCTGCCTGGTGCAAAGCGGGAGAACCAGGAACTTGTCCACACTGAAGAAAAAAAGTCAAAGACAACGACTTGGTGGTGACAAAGGCCGACAAGGGCAATTGTGTAGTAGTTCTTGACAGAACTCAGTATGTGGACAAGGTCTTGGACAAGGTCTCGAAATTCTAAACACATCCCCTCTGGACAAATTCCTGGTGAGATTTAAGTCAATTATAATAGAGTCCAGACTACACTAACACTACTGGGCTTTAACAAATACAAATCATACCTATCAACCTATCCGTTCCCAAACTCTATGGTCTTCCCAAAATCCACAAACCCAATATCCCCATCAGACCAGTAGTTTCCTTTTGCGGTTCTCCCTGCCACCATCTTTCTGCCTGGTTAAATGATATTATCCTTAAACAACCGGATTTAAAAGTACTCAATAAAAAATCATTTGAACTTTGCTCACAACCTTAAAGACTTAACCATCCCTGATACTGCAATCATGGTCTCCTTTGATGTTTCCAACCTCTTTTCCTAGCATCCCACCCCTCGATTGTTTAAATTTTGTCCGAGATCTGTTGTCTGCTTCCGAAAGTCTGGACCCTTTCCAGGTGGAAGACTTACTAACCCTGGTGGCTCTGTACTGGATCAAAACTTTTTTCAGTTCAACAACACCTTCTATCACAGTCCGGGGGCTGGCTATGGGTTCATGTCTTTCCCGTCTACTAGCAGAAATTTTTATGTCCAACATTGAACATTCCCTAGAATCCTACCCCTACTTCAATAAACTACTCTTTTTCAAAAGATATGTGGATGACATTTTTTGTATTTTTGACGGGTCCCCTAATGACCTTCAACAACTATTCATATTTCTTAACAATTTACACCATTCAATCTCATTCACCATGGAATTAGAGTCATCCCATAAACTACCCTTTCCTTGATATTTGCTTTACAGGTCTTATAATCACATTGAGTTCTCCATTATCAGAAACCACCAGTACGGACTGCATTATCCCCTTCCAATCCAATCATCCTCTCAATCAGAAGGTTGCGTCCCTAAACTGTTTCTTTAATCGCCTATTTAACATTCCAATGTCTGAAACAAATTTTAATTTAGAACTTTCTTGGATCAACAACAGTTGCAACCAACAATAAATTTCCCAATACAGTAATCAATAAAATTTATTTTAACCATTTTAAAAAAATTGTTAATAAGAAATTAATACACAAAGACACATCTGAAGATCCAAAATTCTTTTTAATTCCTTTTTTAGGCCCTCTCTCACTTCAGATGAAAAATATTTTCAGGTCTAATAACATAAATATTTGCTTCAAAGTTTCCCACACCTCCAGACATTTTCTTTTAACTCCAAAGATCCTACTCCTCAACTGCATAAATCAGGCGTTTACCAACTGTCCTGTTGCACTCCCGGATGTAATGCTCTCTATGTTGGTCAGACGGGCAGGAGGTTCTCCACTCGTATTCACGAGCACACTCGGGAGTTCTTGAAGTTCACTAACCACCCCAACCTAAACACCTACCTATATGAAATCCAATTTTTCTCGGCATCTTTCGTCTGAATGGCCACACCTTCAATACTGAACAGGGTTTCAAGATTCTGCACGTGTGTGCTAAGGGCAGCCTCCTCAACCACCTTGAGGTGATTGAGATCAACAAGGCCTCTGATGATGGTGGGTACACCTGCGTGAATGATCAGCTTAACCATCCATCAACTTCACTTTTTTTAAGTCCCTCACCCTTAATGCTTCCTAATCCCTTGTAAACACTTCCAGCACCCCATCTTCCACCATCCCCTCCTTCACTAGCGTGTTGGTCGGTGTTTGCACTTTCTGCGGGATTTACCACCTTATTTGAGCCCTTAGCTACTCTCATTTTGCTCATTGCGTTGTCCACCTGCCACATGTTTGCTGGTTGGTGCATTGTTTATGTTTTTGTCTAATTTTAACTTACATCTTGTTGTATGAATGGTTGCGGCTTTAACCTTTTTATTGTTAATCTTTGATGATTTGTGGGTTGCAGAACTACCTACCTGTTGTCACTTAGGTTATTGATTTTATTGTAATCCCCTCTTAAACGTTCCCCCTGCCTTCGTATTAACGGCTTATCACTGAGGTTTTTTAAAGATTTTTAAATCTCCCATTTTGCTTCCTGTTTGATCGCCTCTGCCGTGGATGGTGGATTATATCTGAACTTATCTTTTCTCCCCATAGGGTCTAACCCAGCCCTTAAAATGGGTCTAATTTTAAGTCTTTGTTTTTTTCAATAAATATGTAGTGGTCAGTTTTTTCTCCATAATAAGGTAATAATTCAATTTTTTTAAAACCCTTTAATTTATACTACTATGTGTTAAACATTTTATAGCTTTATTCCCACCTTTAAACAACTATTTAAATTCACAAATCTTTACAACATGGGTCTCACGGTCTCCCCCTTTCTAAAAAGACAGCCGGCGTATTGATTGTCGAGTTGAGGTAGGTTTTTCCCGTTTCTTAAACGCCTGTTACGCATAAGTAGAGTAAGTTATTCTTGTAGCTCCTGAAGATGGCCATTTATATGTCCCAAACTAGTAGAGCAGGCCTTACCTTTTGAAGGTCGAAATAAAGTATTGTGGAGACGACTGCGTGTCATTCCCTTCCTTTCGTACAGAACGTTTTTGTTTCACCAGAGTTTTGATAAACATGTCTTTGTCCGCAGAGATGCTCTCAAAAACTCTGCAGGCACCTTATGGACCATTTCGAGTTGTCAAACGTTATGACAAGTATTTTACAATTTCTTTCAATGGTCGAGATGTTAATATCTCTAAAGATCGTTTGAAGCATGCTTTTTCGTTACCTGATAATAGCATATCTCATGACCATTCTTACTATCAACCTTATTAGATTCCACAAGCTAATAAGCTTAATAGAGATGTCAAACGGATAATGTTTCGTCTTTAATCACCATAAGCTACTGTACCTGTTTTGAATATTTCTGTATTAATATTAATAGTAGTATTATCTTGGTTGTTGCCTTAAGTATTACTTATTTTAGTATATTGTGCATACTATTTTCATATTATAATTTAATGCGAAAATTTCTTGCGTAGTTTTAAGAGCATTTGAGTCATGTAAGCAGTTAATAGTTTATTAAGATAGCATGTATTTGTCATCTAGTTTATTTCAAATACTTAAAATATTTTGATTTTATATTTTGTATCCATCAGCTTTAACTCCGTCACTTGAAGGGGAGTATTGTGGTGCTTATCAAAACAAAAACTTTTGATTTTCGACAGTTTTAAAAATGTAATTTATTATCCCGGCAATGTCAACCAAAAGTATGGGTTAAGTTACTAGACAATTCCTTCGCGTAGCATGACTCTGCTAATTTTAAGTTCGTAATTGTCATTATCAAGATCCAAATCATGAAAATCTCAATAAAGTAGATACATATATGGCGTAGTGTTATTCCTCATGTATTTTTACCACGTGGATACTATACAGGGTAATTCAAATTCGACCCTCACCATTGGGATCTCGGAAACTATAAGAGATACGAGAAAGTTTAAATTGGGGCAAAGTTGCGCAATTTAAAGCTCAACCAAATACCATTTTAAAAATTTTCGATTTTCCGAACTCAAAGCTATGGTAACTAAGGTAAAATTAGTTTTTATTGATTAATTTTGTTATTTATGAAGCAAATCATAAGTTATTATACATCACTAAAATCAGAATAAAACGTACTATTTGGTGGGCTAAAAATCCAATATGGCGCCCATAAGAAAAAAGAAAGTTGATGATGACTGACAAAAACAAAACGTCGTGTGGCAAATTTGAATCCATCATCGAATAGCTGGGAAAAAGTGGCAATGAAAAGGTGTTTTTAGTTTTGGGATATCTTTTCACATAAGGTTAGAAATAAATAAAACAAAAAATCAAATTTTCAGTTTTTTTCGGATATCTTCGGAAGCACTCGGAAGATCGAAATTTTTAAAACGGCATTTGGTTGAGCTTTAAATTGCGCAACTTTGCCCCAATTTAAACTTTCTCGTATCTCTTATGGTTTCTGAGATCCCAATGGTGAGGGTCGAATTTGAATTACCCTGTATAGTATCCACGTGGTAAAATACATGAGGAATAACACTACGCCATATATGTATCTACTTCTACTTTAAAAAAATAATTTTTTAAAGATATTTTTTTGATTGTGTGTCGGTACACCGTGGCAAGCAGACGTGTGCCGGAACGCAAACAATTTAAGCATAAACATTTTCTTAAACTGATAAGGTTTGTGTATAGTTGTTACATTTAAATAAATGAACAAAACAAATTCGGGACTGCAAGCCCCATTCTGCATCGGGGCCCAAGCATGAGTTCTGTGTATTCACAGGACTCGAGTTCAGAAAGATCATCGGAACACGATGCTTTTCAAAAACCCAAAAGAAAAAGAGGGGAAGACCTTAAAACTCGAATCCAACCACCCCGGAAGGAACTACTAAAAAGCCAACACCAATCCACATAACCCAAAAAAAAAACTAATTATGCATTTCCTTCATTTACTTACAACTTTATTCTCCATGCGCCTTTGTCCACCACCCGGGTACAGCTTGCGATGCGCTGGGAAGAACTACTCAAGGGAAATAAAGACGTTATAAAAAAACAGGAACACAACTTTATCCTAAAAACATACAATTCAGAAGCAGCCAAAGCCGCACTTCAACAACTTGTTAACAACAAAACAATTCTACAGTTCAACCACAAAACAACCCAACATCCAACCTCTCAGCAGGAAGTTCATCCACCACTAAAAAGGTGTACCCTCCGTCATATTCTGCAGTAGTTGCGGGTGTCTGGAAATTACGGATGACATGTTTTCCTCGGTTTGTTCAATCTATGGGCCTGGGAGTCCGGTACTGTAAACGTATAATTTCTAGAAAGCTTAGTAAACCAACACTCCTCACTTCTGATTTGGCTATTTATGAAAAATTGTTGGCTGATAGAATGCTGCATTTTCTCGGCCGTGTCTTTCGTGTTATCGAAAGCAAACCACCAGCACCCATTCCATCACCATGTGCAAAATGCAACAAATTTGAAGATAGGACGGAAGACTGCCAGGCCGTTACTAAGTTCAGCAAATGTCAGGGTCCACATTCCACCTCACAGTGCACATCCCCACTACCAGCAAAATGTGTGGCTTGTAACTCGGAGGAGCACGCAGCCTGGGGTTTGAAGTGCCCGAAAAGACCAACAGCACCGATACAAGGCATTCCTAATGTAAGAATTAAATGTAATAACAAGACATCTAATGAACTACCACAAAACGTAACTAAAGTAGAATCCACGCACCTATCACGACACATGCCCTTATTATTAACAAATATAAACACGACATCAACAAGACTAGAAACACGAACAGAGAGGAACTTCTAAAAAAATTTTAAAAACGTTTTATTGATGACCACGAGATAGATACAACAGTTGTATTTTTTGGTTCGTATATGAACATATATATACATTATGTTCGTATACACGAATATAATGTATATACCACGAGCCTGGCCAGGCCCAGGCCCAACCTGCCCAGCAGCAGCCAACTAGGGCTGATGGTGACAGGGGCCGCGGGCGCGCCGGCTCTGGCGGCGTAAGCTCCCAGCAATAAAGCATTTTTTTATTCGACAATAATATCACTCTTCACACTGTCAGGCGTAAAGTTAGAGCACGTGTTTTTACGATGAAGGGCTCATGTTAGAGATTCAAAAAAAAATACAGAAAACTAGTCCGTGATAGGTACTACAACTTTCATTATTACGATTTTTCAATCAAATCAACCGTACAGGCGCAACAAAATCAAAACCGTTGTCCAATGTTAATCTCCTATGTCCAGGGTGCTCTTGGACACCTGGTATACATAAAAGATAAAGATTGACTGTGGGCGCGAATAGTAGTGAAAACTCGAATACTTTTCAGAGAGCAAGTCATTGTACTTGTCTACCGCCAAAAACCCCCTATCTCATAACTCGTTTCACTGCGCTATTCTAGCATTTTCTTATGTAAAAAATTAATATACATGTTTCGAAATGCCGCTTTGTTACACGTTAACATCCGGTCGTACACTTCAGAAATCAATAAGCACACTATCTGGAAAACTTAATTTAAACTTCTCAGTTCGATGTAGTGGTATGTTAAATCTTACAACATTTCTTAAGTCTAAATTATGAATATCTTGTCTGGCAGTAAGATAATTTGTCAAATACACTGGTTGTTTATTTCTAAGTATAGAATAGACAAACATCGCAAAATAGAGACCTACTCGCAGGTTGTATTTCAAGATATTGTTTTGCATATACAGGGTGATTCCAAAGTTGGTGGTTTTCTTTCACCTGCGAATAGGGCAACTGTTTCCCAGTAAAAAATAAAAACCGTCTTAATGCGTGCCTAAAATTAAATGCTGTTTTAATTTAAAGTGTCAAAGTATTAAAACTTAGTTTCAAAGGCAGCTGAAATCTTTTGTTTTTGTTTATGTCTGCTGATATGGAATAACCTGTAGTTAGTTAAAATTAAATTTAAGTTATTTTTTATTTTGTTTTTTTTTCAGTAAAACTTTGACACCCTGTATCTTCGTTATTGTTCATATTTCGAAAAAGCGTCAAAGGAAAAAAAAACTTATTTTGTGAAGCCCTATTCGCCGGTGAAAGGAAAGCACAAACTTTGGAATCAACCCTGTATATTGGCGTAATGTGGTCAAACTTATTAATTTCATAAATAAAACGGACACAGCAGTTCTGTGTCAGTTGTATTTTACGACAGAGCTCAGAGGTCAGATGGAAATAATAGACTACTGCACAATAGTCCAAATAGGGGTAAATTAATGAGTTAATCAAAGCGACTTAATTCTAGGGGGCAGCAAATATTTATATGGATACAAACTCCTCAATCTTAGATACACTAGTCGCAGTCTCCCAATGACATGCGCTTCAAACTCTAACGAGCTATCAAGAACCAGACCAAGACTTTTAGTCTCCTCAGCTGATGGTACCGTAATGCCATTTATATTTAGAGGTGGAAAGTTATGAGTTTTCGCTTTAGTTAATAGTGCTTTTGTGCCAAATAACATGTATTTTCTCTTAGCTGCGTTCAATAAAAAGGCCATGTCTGGCAGCCCAATCATTGATAAAACTCATATCGTCATTAATGAGCTTAAATGCTCTGCATATGTGTTCAGGAGCAAAAGAGACTACCAGCCGTGTATCATCTGCATAAAGATGCGGCGTGGAGTAGCGCACTTACTCAGGTACACTTGGAAAATGGCCTTCCTCCAAACAGGCATTGTAAAATTCAGTGATGACAGCAACAATAAAGTCAGGACTGAACAGTAGCATGGTTAAGACAATCCATCATAGCCACTTCCTTTGGCCTTAATTAGCCCAAAGACGGCCACGATACACATCATATTCAGTAATTCGCGCGAATGTAAATTGATTTTCAACTGCGAGTAGTGTATGTTTTTATAATAATCAAGTGTCTCTATATCAATGCCGAAAGGCACCCTCCCAACACTCTCAAAGTGGTCACTTATTATATTGACATCATGAAACTGATCAGGTATATCCTGTTTAACCTTAGAGCCGTGAATATTCCATTCTTTAAATTTTTCACCGGGTCTTTTTGGAGTCATAGTTTACTTTCAGAAGTTCGAAAGCCATATAAGCTTTTTTTTCAGCCCTGATGGCAAAGGATAGTTAATTTTTGAGGTCAAGATAAAAGTTTCTATCTATTTGTGAAAAAGTCTTTTATTTATTGAAAGCTTTCCGTTTTAAACTGATAGTTTGTCTCATTTTAGGCGTTATGTAGGGTTTATATTTTCGTCTTAAATTCACCGTTTTCTGGGTTGCAAACACATCAAATACCCCAGTGAGCTGGTGATTAAAAGATTTTACGAATTTTTCTGGAGAGTCGACATTTAAAAAATAGTGAAAATCACTCTGGTTCATGATAGCTTCGAACGAAACCTTATCAAAGCTATTCTATAAGTTACAGATTTAGAAATATGATCTGGAGCTGCAGTTTTAATAGTACAAAAAACCAACCTGTGGTCGGTCAGGTTGAACATTTCAATTGTTGCCGATTGTAGCAGGCCCAAATCACTGTCAATGCATATTAAATCTAACAAGGTCTTTGTATCCTTTGTTATACGCGTCGGTTCACTTATTACCTGTATTAAATTAAAAGTGCGCAACAATGAATTCAAATATAGCTTATCAGCAGAAGACCCTAATACATTCACATTAAAATCACCTGATAAAATTACATTGTAATTTGTTAAAAACAGTGACAAAACCGACTCTCTGGAAGACAACTTAGAAATGCTGACCAAAGGAGGTATATACAGAGTTTTTCAATGAAAAGTAGCCACCCTGAATACCTTCCAAAATAATTTCTCTGTTAAAAAATGCTAAGACACGTCAACAAAGATTGCAAGGGGGACATCTTTTTACGTAGGATTTGAATTTCTGCCATCAGCCCCTTTGGCGCCATAGCCACCCCCACTAAGTTTTCAAATGGCACCATACCCTGTGTGGCACATCGTTGGAAAGGGTATTTCATAAGGAATTAATTGCACTATTTTATTTGTACATTACTTTGAATTGAGACCAAAAAAAATTAAAAATACGTTTTTTGTTTATTTTTTGCTGCAGAAATAATAGCAAATAGCGGTTATCATTTAATTAATGGCTCAAAATAACCTCCGTTAACTTCCATACAATAACACAAGCGACTTTGGAAGAGTTCGCGAACATTTGTGAGGACTTACGGTGTCAGTTGTCGGCATTCATGTATTATTCTCTGCCTAAGGTCTGCAATATTGGCCGGCTGTGTTGCATAGACTTTAGATTTTAAATGCCCTTATAGAAAAAAAGTCGAACGGAGTGAGGTCGGGTGATCTCGCAGGCCATTCCATGGGACCACGTCTACGAATCCATCTTCCAGGAAATCGATTGTTCAGATATTCTCGAACGGGAAGTGAATAGTGTGGAGGTGCACCCTCTTGTTGGAAAATTAGTTGATTTTCAAATAAATTTTCATCATTTTCTAGTAGCTCTGTTATGGTCGGATCAACAGTGGTGTCAAGAAGCTCAAGATAAGTAGCGCCATTCAAATTACCGTCAATAAAAAACGGACCAACGATGTGGTCTCCTAAAATACCTGCCCAAACATTAAGTTCTTCTGGATATTGGGTATGGGTTTCCCTAAACCAATGTGGTGGATTCGTGTCTGACCAATACCTACAGTTATGCCTGTTCACTTCTCCTTTCAAAAAAAACATACACTCATTGAAGCATTAAAAAAAAACAAACATTCACTGAACCAAATATTGTACAACAAGTTCACGTTGTTTGTCAGATTAGTAGACATAATTTCACAAAATTGTAGTCTTCTATCATAGTCATCTTCGTTTAATTCCTGAACCAATTTTACCTTCTATGGGTTGTGTGTAAAATTGTGTGTGTGTTTTTTTTAAATTCTCCATACACTGCTTGTCAAAACACCCGATGCATGGGAAATTTGATTTAAAGACTGATTATTATCCATTGCAACGTGTCCCAAAACAGCAATTGGTTCATTAATAATTTGTCTTTCAGATTGATGTTTTTTGTTTGTCACTGAACCAGTTTCCATAAATTTTTGCAACAACTTTAAGACATACTGATGACCAATTAATTTATCTGGACGGATTGCATTGAAAGCGCGCGCGGCAGCTCGTGCACAGTCGTTATGTTTGAAATAAAAACGTACAATTTCTATTCTTTCGGCAGTCGTGTGAACCATATTGACAATGTTCCTTCGAAACGAACGAAAGCAATTAATTCCTTATGAAATACTCTTTCCAACGATGTGCCACACAGGGTATGGTGCCATTTGAAAACTTAGTGGGGGTGGCTATGACGGCAAAGGCAAAATTCAAATCCTACGTAAAAAGATGTCCCCCTTGCAATCTTTGTTTACGTGTTGTTGACGTTCGCATTTTTTAACAGAGAAATTATTTTGGAAGATATTCAGTGTGGCTACTTTTCATTGAAAAACCCTGTATATTGTCACGTTTAGGGGTGCGTAGTGAGGGATGGAAGAGAAACAACTCAGGTCACAGGTAAGCCCCCAGAATAGAAGGGCCAATACGGCCGTAATCGCCGTCGAATACATGAAACTTCGGGGAGGGTGAGTCTAGTTTTAGCCCTTCAGCTACACCGTAAATAGGGGCACGCAAGGTGTTCTTGTACGATGTGACCAAAGGACCAAGTAGTCAACTGATAGGGTTAAGGGTTCTAACGGTCACTTAAAGTTGCGAGAGAACCCTTCTCTTTTCAGCCTGGGATCCTAAGAGGGTAGCGAGCCGTCCCACTACTTCAAGTTAGAGACTGTTGCTCGCCGACCGACCCGGAGACCACTGACCTCCCCATGGGGAGGACCCCAGAGTTCGGTAATTTAGTCGAGCTACGGTGCATCTTTTATACCCGTCAGCGACCTCATTACGCTAACCTTGCTGACTATGGTGGTTTCTGGGTGTGCACCGTAACTACTAACACGGTTAGTCTCACCAAGCCAGTCTCACTTCGTTCCAGATCTGTTCGACCTCGTCCAACAGTTGAGTGTCAATAACTGACGCACTGAGTCCTTCGATCACATACACTCCAACTCCACCTCCACGTGACAAGCGATCTACACGAAAGAACTGATAACCAGGAACATGTAACATACTATCTGGATAATCGACATTTAGCCAAGTTTCTGACAAAGCCAGTACGTAAAATCGTTCCTTTAATATTGTCACGTTTAATTTATGAGCCCTTCTGGGTTCACCAATTAAACTGACTCACGACGATAAACGTCGCGCCGGGATCTCAGTCTTAAGGATGGAATCAAACACTGAGTTTTCTATTAAACACTTAAATCTATTAACCAAACAATACAGTCATAAACACACTAAAAGTTGACAATTTAACAATTGTACTTACATAGACTGATAAGCTAAGGACTTAGCATTTTCTGACGGCTGGCTTAGTCACTTTCGTGTTGGAACAGTTCTGGAGAATGGACTACTTAACTTGATCTTCTTGACCGAGGAGAGTCGACATCTCGACTTCCTGGTTCAGCTGGTCGCACTACTATCGATTGGTTCACACTCTCCCTATACTGCTGAAATCGGCGTGTTTTATACCCGATTGATCGGCTGACGTAGTTTGTTATTGTTCGTCGCCTATTTTTCATATTCCTGCAAAGCAGGTGGTGTTGACTCATCACCGATATAATGCACTCGGTGCATCTTGGTGCGACCTTGCCTCGTGCGCTTAATATTTCGCAATCCACGAATATTCTTATGTTTTTAAGTCAATAAGTCCATCTTTTGAATTAATGGATTTTCCATTCGTGACATATGCCTCCGCCCCAGAAAAACTGGTCCCCAGTTTTAAAACAAAAGATACTATATACTCTCCTTAAAAACAACCATCTTGAAAAAATATCTAACTTGTAACAGTATTATACAATTAAACCAAAATTTCAGATTGACGTACATAAAAACCATTAGAACAATTGATAAGTTACGGTACTATTAAGTACATTATGATTAAAGCATAGTATTGCTTATGATCAACACAAATAACTTACTAACACTAATAAACCCAGAAAAGGATAATGGAGTAGATTTATAAAGAAAGAAGTATCTAGGCTTTGAAAATACCAATTATTGAATGTGCGTAAAAATACTTTACTCCATTTGCCTTACATCGCTTCCATCTAAATAATTTCTTAAATCTAACATAGTTTAATAGCGCAACACAGAGCACATTATTGTTAAGCCGAGAATAGTTCACTCTTACCACGAAGATGTTCACTGCGCATAACTGAATGCCAATATAATGTTACGTGTTCCTTATTACTTGCATCAAATTGATGGATGTGACGTGGGTAAAAGTCCAATGACGTGTTGGTATTGCGTGTGGACTATGATGTATACCAACGTCAACAGTCGTGGAAGAAATTAAATGTCTTCAACGGAGCAGGATCAACGTGTGGTATTATTTCGATCTGGCTTGTTGACTCTCATGTGTGCGTTTACATGAAATAAAAATAGGAACAAAGGTTAATATGTGTTCATTAAGGCTTAATATACTTATATCCAAAGTATACTCTGCATGCAGTGTTACGTATTACTTTATGAAGTTAATTGACATGTAAAAATAAACAGGAATCCGGTCCTGAAACTAAAAGTTTGAACTCCGTAAGTATGAGACGCTCTAGTTTTCATTTTATGGAAAGTAGAACGTATTTGCCTGTTTAAAAAAAACAGAAACATTAACCGTTTCTAATTAACTTCAAATCCTTTTGGAGAAGTTTGTTTTATGAAAAATTGGATGTAATATCCTCAATCAAATGCTTTTCCCTCATTGATTTCTGTAAAAATAAAAATATGCCATCAGTATGTAAATGCAAGTAGGTATTAAATGATTAACTTAAATCCTTTCTGGCGTATTAAAAAAACTCTAATTATTGCATTTCCACAAATTTGCATTGTTTGTCTTGATTTCACTTTGCCTTACCTCTGAATCAAGGCTAAAGTTTGTCATCATTCGGATTATCAGCCGGACGAAGTAGAAATAAGCGATGTACGCTTTTGTTTTAGTCCAGGAGCTGATGTATTTTTGTAACTCTTTACTTCGTGTGGTATAATTCATAATATACCATGTATCTGTCTTACTATTTTCCAAATAGTATAAAAATCAGAATAGGTAATAAGTAGTATCTTGTTATTGTATTATCCCTATATTTCCAAAAGGCTCTAACTGAGCAACAAACGGCTGTGCTACCGCTTGCTCTAGATCATCTCTAGTTTGAGGATTAATGGGCCCCCCTGCTCGCACTTGCGCCTGGTTATCCGGATTTGGGCACAGTGCCGGATTGCGGACAACCTGACTTGCGTGGGATTCAGGTGGTCCCATAAAAGTTTGTGGTCCAAATGCACCTCCAGAAGATGCGCCAGCAGAATTTACTTCTGATGTTTCATCCCTTTGTTGTGTTTGGGATACTACTGGTACTCGAAACTGGTGAAACGTAGCATTCGGTATATAAGTATGCGTGTATTGGGAATGATTCGGTTGATTCAAAAATTACGTAATGAAAATCAATATGCACATAATGTAAACCGTCTTCCTAACTCGGACTATTTAAATTAGTCATTTATTTATGCGCGCAGCGACACATTCATTTCTCATCGCTCGCGAATTAGTTGCGTTCCTCGCAAAAATGCATAAACAACTATATGTTCAAGGTGATTATTACACCGACAATATAAATTTTTTCATATCGTACGCGATCGTACCGCGATGACTTAAATAACAAAGTGATCACCATCTGCCTGCGGCATAAGAAAAGAATTATCTAATCAATTGGTTAGGTACGTACCTATATATCGCATTTTTTCATGTGCACAAAAAACAAAATATATCCTACTGTAGGATATTTCATTTAAGCAAGTAAAAGTAGATCATTTTTATAACTTAGTTATGAGCATTAAGACTTTATCGGGCTTGTAACTTGTAACTCTGAATTATTAAGTTCAATATTTGTTTCAAAAAGTAGTCGTAGTCAGTCTGCTAGAAATTTGTACAACTTATTGTACCTCGTAATGAGACGATCCTATAAACGGAATTAAGGTAAACGATTAAAGCAACTAATACGCAAACTTCCAGGATAACGTATAACCGGTTGCTGTCAGGAATAGGAATCTCCGTTGCCTGAAAATATTGACAAATTTAGCTACTTTATATGGACCTTTTTATATCCGAGTTTAAAGAAGTCTAGTATCAATTTGCTTCAAAGACCCAATTTTCAAAACTTAATAAACGTATGTATAAGGTTTAGCATACACACAATCATTTCAGTCTGCTACTAATTTCGCATTCAACGAGTATCTTTGGTTCGTTTCTTAAGAAAAATTCATGCACCGCCCTAACATCGATAACAGCAAACAATATTGCTGTGTGGCACTAAAACAAATATTTCTCAACATGTACAGACCTTTCTGTATCAAAAACTTCTCAACTGAGAAGGGAAGAATCAGAAACAACTACTTTGAGAGCTAATACTCCTACCAACATTGAATTATACTGTTTTTCCTGTTGAATTCTTGAGTATTTAAATTACTCCTTTATAAAAGATACCAATATTTTTTCATTGGCAATTCAATATTTATTTCATTTAATTATGAATCTTGAGCTGGACATCTTCGTACAGATGCACCAAAAATAGTTCAACTGCATGTAAGTTGAAACTTTATTACTCATAAAACTCATTACAATGGGTCGGTTAAAGAAACAAACTCTATGTGCCACTTACATAATAAGGTATTACGCTCACCTAGCGTTTTTCACCTTAATTATTTAACATAATAAAATTCAGCTGAAATAAATTAAAAATAAAATCACATTATCATGATGTGTGGGTCTTATCGTCTCATTCGAGTAGTATGTGTGTTGAATGTGTTAAATATCACTTCAGAAATACTTTATTACAAATGTATCATTTACCATTCGTAAAAAAAAAAAAAAAAAAAAAACTTCACTTTTTAAATCAGTTGTCATTTTTTCTATAGTAAAATCAAATTTAATTATTCTTAGCCAATACAATATTTCGACTTGTTATTCCATGTAGGTAAATTATCATGTGCATTTAGAAAAAAAAAACATTAAAATTCATCAATCAGCAGTTTTCTTATCGACACCTTCGCGGCGATGCGACGAGACGAGTGCAATAAAGCAAGTCGGTCACACCGGCACGCGGCGTCAAATAGAACTAATTAGTCTGCTTTACTTTATTTTCCACTAATGTCGCGGTTTTTTCAAGCGACCAAATAATAACCTTCGATTTTTTATGTACTGTTCGTTTTCAAACGATGGAAACATATCGAAATCCTCTGTAACTCTGCACTATGCTTTTATTTAAAGCTGGTACCTACACATAATAAGTAAAAAATTATTTGTCGACAATTAGAAGTTTCATTCCGGCACATTTTTTGTCGTTATCGGGAATGCTTGACCTCGACATCGAAATAACACAATCCGCTGTTTTAAGGTGGATTTTATTTTTTAACTTTCGATTTAGAAGTCATGTAAAAATTAATTTAATAGCATGCTGCAGTATGTAAAATTCATTTTTTTTTCCTCAAAATATTTGATTTTTCAGCTTAACTTTTATACAAACTTCTACTAAATAGAAATGCTAAAAGCATACATTTTGCTTTGAATATTGTAATCCATAAAATTGGGATACAGGGAATATTACATTTTTTAATTCGACTTGGTCGGCTGTGTCTCTATTTTGGTGTGAAGTTTTACGAGTTGATTTAAACATCGCAACGTTTCTGAAACTGAACTGAAACTTATTAGCAGTTTTTGATTTGCGTTTTTCTGAAATGCATAACATTGAATCCTTTGTCGTATTTGTATTGATTGATTTATTAACGTCGAATTTACCTATAAGAGAATGCTTTAAAATAGGAACTGTTCTAAATCCCTTATTGACAATTTTAATGTATAAATTGTGCCCATTTTGCAAAAATGGTGTGCCTACACACAGATTTCTTGGACATAAATAACTGTCTCTTTTAATAAAAATGCATTTTGTTAAATCAGGCTCATTATTCGCGGTTTTCAATCGTAACGTTATTTGCTTATTTGGTTTTACAATATACTTTCGAGCAACTTTCAATTTTAATACAGGTTTTACTGTTTTTTCGACGTCAGAAATTTCTACACCCATTAGATACTCTTTCTGAACTTGGTTTTTAGATGTAACATCTAAATCAGGTCGATTGAGATTAACTGTTACTTTATCGTTGTTGTTTGTTGAAAAACTCAAAATATTTTTATTGTTATCAATTATTGCGTTAAAATTTGATAGAAAATTATGTCCCAGAATTAAAGGTTTAGAAAGGTTTTTCACTACTAATGCTTCAACCTCCAACTTTATGTTATTAATTTTTAGAGTTACTTTTGAAGTACCTATTGGGTTAACAGTATAACCTCCTACTGAAGTTAATTGGATTTTCTCTGATGATAAAGACATGTTAGTTATAAGATTTAAATCAATTAAATTTGGTTCACATCCTGTATCTAAAATTACATCAAACAAATTGTCTTCGTTATTTATTGAAGCTTTGATTGAAAATAAATTGCTATCTTTACTGTTTGTCGAGTTTAGAGCAACTTCATCGACACTTAACATTGAGTTTTCACATTCACTAGGATTCTGATGTGAAGAAAAATTCTTATTTTGTTCAAAACTGTAAAACGTGTTGCTACCTCGATTAAAATTTTTACATTTTGATGAACAATTATTTCTGGTATTATTATTTCTTATACCGCGATTTTGATCAAACCTAGAATAATTTTGCTTTTCTCGTGACACATTTTGATAGTAGAAATCATTTTTGTTTAACTTGGTCCCTTTGTAATTATTATTTCCACAATAATTGTTGGACTGAAATTCACAATTTTTACAATACTTATTTGGCCAAGTACGATTAGTACTGTATTTGTCAAATTTGTTTTTCAACCGATCATTACGAGACAGAAAATTCATTCCGTCCGAAATGTAAAATTGACTTTGCCGATTCATTTGACTAAATAATACACGCTCTTTAATATCACTTATTTTCAAGACCAGTTGGTTTAAATCACTCAAACTTTTATTATTAGAGCTTAGCAAATAATACATTTCAAAACACGACGGATTTAAACCGTTTTCAAAATAATCTCTAAAAGTTTCAAAAGACATGTCCGGGTTAATTTCATTTGCCAAAGTACGTAAGTCATAATAATAAGTTTTAATGCCTTCATTGTCCCGATGTTTACGCGTGTTTAATCTAAATTTCAGTTTACGAAATGGCTGATCACCTGCGAATTCTTTTAAAAAATCCGTTCGAATTATTGCCCAAGTATTCAAAACATTTTTTGGATCATTTACATATTTTTGATACCAAACTTGTGCTGGTCCGTCCAAATAATTATTAAAATATGAAATCTTTAAAGAATAAGTCCAGTTGTTTAATCTTGCGGACTTTTCAGATTTATTTAAAAATGTAATGGGGCAATCACTTGATGGATTAAACGTAGGTGGACACGTAAATTTAGGTATGGCCGGGGCTTTTTGTTCGGCCAGTGCTGTACGTAAAGTTATATTAGCCATTAATTTCTTGACTTTTTAACATAAGACACTATCGTTTCAGTAATACTGACATGCTTTTAACAATTTAGAAAACAAATATTCAAAATGACAATGTAGAACAAAATTAATTATGCAAAAAGAAAAAAAATAAGAAAATAATACTTAAAATTTCTTTAATAGCGCACACATATTATTTTCCTGAATCTGTATCATACCCCAAAAAATAAAATAAAGATAAAAAACTCAACTATTGTTTTTCATCCATCTCAAAACTACCCGGCGCCTCCACCAAATGTCACGTTTAATTTATGAGCCCTTCTGGGTTCACCAATTAAACTGACTCACGACGATAAACGTCGCGCCGGGATCTCAGTCTTAAGGATGGAATCAAACACTGAGTTTTCTATTAAACACTTAAATCTATTAACCAAACAATACAGTCATAAACACACTAAAAGTTGACAATTTAACAATTGTACTTACATAACCTGATAAGCTAAGGACTTAGCATTTTCTGACGGCTGGCTTAGTCACTTTCGTGTTGGAACAGTTCTGGAGAATGGACTACTTAACTTGATCTTCTTGACCGAGGAGAGTCAACATCTCGACTTCCTGGTTCAGCTGGTCGCACTACTGTCGATTGGTTCACACTCTCCCTATACTGCTGAAATCGGCGTGTTTTATACCCGATTGATCGGCTGACGTAGTTTGTTATTGTTCGTCGCCTATTTTTCATATTCCTGCAAAGCAGGTGGTGTTGACTCATCACCGATATAATGCACTCGGTGCATCTTGGTGCGACCTTGCCTCGTGCGCTTAATATTTCGCAATCCACGAATATTCTTATGTTTTTAAGTCAATCCCAAATTTTTCCGCCTATGCCTCTTCGTTGAGTTTGTAGTCATGTTATCGGCCTTGGCAACATTGCCTGCTTTATTCGTTCTCCTTATATTGTTGTTAGGTATAGGGGGCTTCAGTCCCTTAAATCGAACCTTACCCAACGGAGGAATTACCACAGGCGATAAGAGAGAAACAGGTTCCGTGATAGTCGGAACACTCGGAACTGTCGGCCTTGATGATGGAACTGCACGCGCGACATCACTATATTTCTTGGTTTGTTTAGTTACCTTTTTCGACTCCAAGTTAAGAATTTTCTCATGCAATAAATTGGTATTTTCCTCTAGAACACTATTTTTTTCAGCAAGTTCGTCCACCATTCTTTTTAAGTATGAGCTCCATTTTACTTTTTTCCATCTGAAAAATGTCACTTAGTTGATAACTATAATAAAATTTTTGGCACACCCATTCCTAAAAAAATGTCCAATGATAAAAGCTTTACCAATAAAAAGTCAGTTTCAAAAGATCGTAAAGCTACCTTAATAAATATAGAATATAACTGTTTATAAACGACATGTAACATGTTAATATAAACATAGCCGAATTTTGTTTCGACTGTGAGTATTTTTATACATATTATTTAGCACTTTTTGTTAAGGAAAAGCTTTTTTTCTAATTACCAAGATTAACGTTTACAAACTTATATGTTTTAATACACCGTTTAAAAAGTAAAAGTCAACATAATTAAATGAACTAAAAATATATACGGTGTTCCATTTAAAAAAATATAACTTACTGTCATATGTCAGAAACTAAACGTAATAGAAAAAAACTGACTACGCCATTGGATTCTACGTCAAAACTTCTACCGGAAACCGTTTTTCCTTTTTTGATAACTTTAATAGCAAATAAAATATAGAGGAGGTTCCAAAATGACCAATTTTCAAAAGCCCCCCGTATCTTTGAAACAAAAGAAGTTTGCGCAGCCCACTCTTCGCCAGTCATCTCAGCTCGGAAAAATAGATCGGAACACGTATGCTACTTTTTGTCTATCTATTACCGTTTTCTCTGTACCCCGTAAAACCATCGAAAATGCAGCATCCTGTACATACCTAGTAGTCATAACAATAGTTGTTACTTAAACAAAATGATGTTAATTTGATCATCATCATCATCATCATCAATCGACCAATCGCGTCCACTGCTGGACATAGGCCTCCCGTAGCTTCATCCATCCTTGCCGATCCTGTGCTGCCTCCATCCAGTTGGACCTTATCCTCTTGATGTCGTCTGTCCATCTGGTTGGTGGACGGCCTCTACTTCTGTATGCGTCTTGGCGCGGTCTCCACTCAAGTATTCTTTTCGTCCAGCGATTGTCCGAAAGTCGCGCCACATGACCGGCCCAGTTCCATTTTAAAGTTGCTATACAGGTAACCGCGTCCTTCACTCCGGACCTCTCCCGTAATGTTGTATTTGGGATCCTGTCTCTTAGCGATATACCCAACATCGACCTCTCCATTTTCCTCTGCGCGATACTTATTCTATTTGTGGTGTTCTTTGTGAGGGTGAGTGTTTCAGCCCCGTATGTAAGCACCGGCAACACGCACTGGTCGAACACTTTCCTCTTTAGGCACATTGGAATGTCTGATTTGAAGATATTTCGCAGCCTTCCAAAGGCCGCCCATGTTAGGCCTATTCTTCTCGATATTTCACGAGTTTGGTTGTCTCTACCAATAGAGATTTCGTAACCAAGGTATTTATAAGAGCCTACTTGTTCTATACTTATTCCGTCTATCTTGATTGCCTCACTCATAACAAGATTTGTCATGTATTGAGTTTTGTTAGTGGTGATTTTAAGTCCAACAGCGTTCGATGCCTCCCCGAGCCTCTGTAGCATTTGCTTTGCTTCGTGCATACTATCTGCGATAATTAAGATATCGTCAGCGAATCTCAGATGGTTTAGTTTTTCGCCATCTATGTTTATGCCCATGTCATCAAAGTTGGCCTGTTTGAACATATATTCCAGGAGGGTTGTGAATAATTTTGGCGATATGACATCTCCCTGGCGTACACCTCGTGCAATATCAAAGTCTTGGGAATCATCCTGTAGCCTGACACAAGCTTTTGCTCTTTGGTACACGTGTTTAATGACCTCGGTGTATCTATGATCGATACGGCACTCACCAAGAGCTTGTAGCATTTTATGCTGGTCTACTGTGTCGAACGCCTTTTCGTAGTCGACGAAAATTATGCAGAGAGGTTTATTGTACTCGATGCATTTTTCGATAAGGGACTTGACTACTTGCAGGTGGTCGTTTGTGCCAAATCCGGCTCGAAAGCCAGCTTGCTCGCGGGGTTGATATAGGTCGAATTTATTTGTTAACCTCTTGCAGATGATTCTCATAAACAGCTTATATATATGCGACAGTAAACTAATGGGTCTGTAATTTTGCAGGTTAGTGATATCTCCTTTCTTATGCAGTATTATAATTATTGCCCGATCCCATTGGGAAGGTGTTGTCCATCGGGAAGGTGTTGTTAATTTGATGTTGTTTAGTAAATTGGATGGTAATTTGGCTGTTTTCTCAAAAACTAATTCATAAGGTCTTTATTTTGTTGATGTATGAACAGTGGTCTTATATGTAAAGCACCAGAATGAAAGCCATGAACAAAAAGTGTCTGGATTTTTTGAAATTTGCATTTGCATGTACTAGTATAACGACTTATGCGTGTTTGCGAGCTAACCTAGGGTTTGGTTAGGATATGCTGTAGAATTTAAAGTTTTAATTCCTAACAGCTGACAGCTTTCTCGAAATATGCTAGATAAAAATTCAGTACCTTGGTGGGAGATAACCTCATCAGAAATACAATGTCTCAAAATAAACTGTTCGACAAAAACTGGAGTGCTAGTTTCGATCTCTTTATTTCATAAGGCATATCATTCCACAAACTTGCTAAGGTCGCAGTTAATAGTAAGGATATAAAAGCCGAAAACACGAATACTTCGGCCAGGTGATGAGGCACCTAGAAAAATATCACCTCCTTGTTGCCGGAAATAGAGGTCCACGACGAAAAAGAACATCTTCGCTCCGTAATCTTCGAGAGTGGCATCGCAAAACACCCGCTTAATTATTCCGAACTGCGATAAATAAATTTATTATAACCAAGGGTCCGGCTGCAGTGGCCAACTAAATCCAAAGATATTCTCTAAAACGCCGAAGACGCCATAGATGTTATTGTCATTGGTTCGGTATGTGAAATCAACTGTTTATAACGTTTACAATCATCAAAATTCCGTATAAATTCTTCTACACCTTTCCTTAATTCATTCCAGAGATAATATTTTTTTACATGATTAGACATTTTATTAATGCATGACGACCTGCATGTGCTCCAGTAGGAAGTAAGTGAAAGCCGTTAAATATACCAGGTGTCCAAGAGCACCCTGGACATAGGAGATTAACATGGAAAAACGGTTTTGTGGTGGCGCAATAGTGTGCCAAAGTCCCATATTGTTGTTGCTTTTGATTTTTCGAAAAAAAGACTTTATGTAAAAGTTTACCAGAATCATTTGGTGTACAACATAGAAATACTTTCGACTATACAGGATGTTGCGTAAGGGCGGGGCAAAAATGTTTTTTGTTTTTTAAATAAAACACCCCGTATATTTTTGCATATTTGGATTCCTTGTAAAATTCTGCATCTGAATCAGTTTTCAGATTTTGCTAACTTATTTAACAAAATTATCAAATTAGGGGTAAAACATAAATCTTTATCTTTATCTGCATTAATTGTCTAATGACTTGTAATACAGTGCTTTTTTTTTAACGCGCAACATAGGATTTTACGTGTTAAATTTTTAAGCCCATGTTAAACCATGTTGTTTTGGAACTACAAGTGTAAAACTTGACAGGTGTGTGTTTAGTACCCTGAAGGTTAAGTAAGTTTACCAATTCGGTCTAAAAAGTGTTTAAAAACTAACGAAAAATCATCTTTTTTCGAAAAGATTTTATCTTTCCATGCTCCCTGTATGCATGGTAGGTACTTGTTGTTTTTGATACTGGCAGGGCAGGTAGCAGGTAGAGTGACATATTTATTTATAACGTCAAAAAGGCATGTAACGATCGTTTGGGATACTGTTTGGTTTCAAACGGAGGTCACTTTGAACAATTTATTTAAAAAAATACTTCTGTACTTAATTCTTCATATAAAGTTAATATTCGCATTTTGACCACCCTGTTTTACTTTCTACACCAAATTTTACCTGGTACCTGCCCTGCAAGTATCAAAAACAACAAGCACCTACCATACATACAGGCAGTATGGAAAGATAAAATCTTTTCGAAAAAAGATGATTTTTTGAGAGTTTTTATTCACTTTTTAGACCGAATTGGTAAACTTACTTAAGCTTCAGGGTACTAAAGATACACCCGTCAAGTTTTAGACCTGTAGTTCGAAAATAACATGGTCTAACATGGGGTTAAAAATGTAACACGTAAAATCCTATGTTGCGTGTTAAAAAAAACGCACTGTATAGTAATCAAAATTAGCCTAAGGGAAGTCGAAAATGTAAGTAAAGCTCAAATAGGCTTAGAAAACATTGCGTCATACAAGGTGTTTTGTACAGTGGGCCAAATTCGACGTATTTAACTGTAAAGTGCTCTTATTAATAGAGATAGACAAAAACTGATGTCGGTGTCTGAAGCTGAAATTTGATACAAAACTTAATGACGAAAACCGTTGGTTAATATCTGTTACCGTTTGACAGATATAGGGTGCTTCTCAGAATTCGTACTTTTCTTCAAAACTTCCAGGTGCACTGATTTTTATTTCTAAAATATATTTCTACACCAACTTTTCGCGTAGAATTCAGTAGTGTAAATAGTTTTTTTCTATTATACACGGTTTTTGAGATAGGCATACAAAAATCGTTAGAAAGAAATAAATTTTAAATATCAAGAATGGTAATTTTAAGATCTTTTCAAAAATGAAATAATATTGTAACATAGAAATTACACTAGGTACCGTTACCTTAAGTTGCCCCAGTCTCCCCCAGTACAATGTTTTTGTCAGCAAGATTGGCGAATTGGGGTCATGATGTGAGTATAAATACTGTACCAAAAGCACGTACAGATCACTGATCTCAGGGTTAGTCTGGGTATGCCTATTGTGGAACTTAACGTGGAGCAGTAGGTGACCAAGTGCCACACCCTAGATCAGCCCTAGCAAAGGAAATAGTGTGGGCGCGCAGCTTAAGTTGCCGTTCCAACTTACCTCCCTTTGTTAGGTTCTTCACGTCTTTGCCGGCTCGGTGAATGCCCTCGGACCTAAGTCTACGGTTCATTCACCACCGCTAAAGCGCTGCCCTCCGTGTATCTTCAGCCTAGCCAGTTTCACATCATGCTCCCAGCCATCTTGGCCATCTGGGGGTAAGATAACTATCTAGACAATAAGGCACAACTACTTAAATAAAGTGGGTTACTTGTGGAATCCTGTGTGTTCTTCCCCCTCAACCAACCCTTAACGTGACATGGTGGAGGCGCCTCGTTTCATCCCCGTCTGCTAATCCCCACATTAGTGGACACGCCCTCGCAGACGCAGTTAACGGCGCAGGAAAAAGGAATGAATAAAGGGTACAATTTGAGATCCGCAAAGACCCACTTGGTGCCCATTTGCACCAAGGCACAGAAGCTCAAGTGTAGGGGACATACGGAGTCAGGATACAGAAGGAACACCGAGATATATCACCCTGACCTTGGTACGTCAAAAAGACGCAACAATAACAGAAAAAAGAGACGAAAGACAAAGCGAAAACGAAGAATCAGAAAACGAAGAGAACGTAACGATACGTGAACAGACACACCCCCAAAGGATAATCAAGGAATTAGAAGCGCACACCGGAACAATGGCAAACATCACAATCTCCACAGTGGAAACAGGAGAAAAAACGCCCGCTTTGCCACAATTCATCAGCCCCCCGACATACAACCCTTGCACAGATTCAGCGCAATCATTCATAGCGACATACGACCGAATGGCCGTGGCCAACAATTGGAATGATGGCCTAAAAATTCTATACTTTCACTCCTTCTTGCAGGGGGCTGCAAATATATGGTACACAGAATACAAGGAAGGCCACCCTGACAGTAATTGGTCCCTCATATGTCAGGCCTTCAAAAATGAATTCTGCGACGATAACAGTAGCCTACGACTACTTGCGAAGGTGAGAAAGAACGCAGGGTCCCTTAGAACCCACGAAGAACTATTTCTACGATCTAAGGGTCCTTTATGAAGAATACAAGCGGGAAGTCGATTTCGGGGAATTCCAAGAGATTTTTCAAAACGGTTTGACGACCGAAACAAAGGCTAAGTACTACTGGCTCACGCATTTTCCCAATCAGCCACCTAGATCATTAAAAGAAATTAAATTGCTATGCATCACGATAGATAACGCCCCTACAGAACCACCCCCACGGCCCGCTACACCAACATTCCGGCCGCAGCGCCAAGCATACGATCACTCGGGCTTCAGAGAACCGGCACGGTACGAAAACCACCGCCCTTATGCAGGCGAAAGGACCCCGCCACCGCCCAGGAGAGAATACGACACAAGGCGCACACCCCCGCCTCAAAGGCGTTACCCTAGCACGAGGGCACGAGACAATAGGCCAGCATGCTATAGCTGCGGAAAAATTGGGCACTTTGCCACAGTCTGCAGAAGCAGACCGCATCACCCAAACTTCGAAGGGTGGCAAAATTGCGTCCCGTCACCCTCTCCACTTGGGGGCCAACGCGCAATAAAGTATTGACAATCAACGTTATTTTAAAGGATTCTTTATACCAGCAATAATAGACACAGGGGCGGAGCTGAACATAGTAAACGATCGCCTAATAGAAAACAAGCAAAGAAGCACAAGACACTCCACCCTCCTGCTCACGGCAGGGGGCCAGAAAATCCCCAGCCTGGGGGAAACGAAAACATCACTAGAGATAGTAGGGAGCTACGTAGGAAAATGGGACATACGAGCTACTATACTAAGAAACCCACCCCAACCAGTCATCTTGGGAATGGAATTTTTGGTGGATACAAAAGCGACAATCGACATGGCAAAGAAAACGTTAACCCTCGAAGAAGGGTTGACCATAAGTTTCAGCCATCAAGCAAAAAGCACAAGCAAACAAGACCCACGTTTACACCCGCAAAACAAAAAAATAATAACCCAAGCAATGCAACCCACCAAGCAAAAGGAGGAAAAAAGGGGAAAAAGCAAGCAAATTCTCGGTTACCAGAGCCTAGCATACACGAAGTGCCCAGATCGATTTTCTCCTTCCCCAAGAACACGGCATGGGCATTCACGGTGTCCACGACACCCTGCAACGACGGGGGTATTGCTCGAGTCATCAGAAGCCACGCAGGGGTAGAAAAGATAAATGACTCCCACCTGGGAGAACTAGATTTTTTCTCAAAAAACGGCCGACAGATAGTTCAGATGACGGCCAAAGAGGAAAACGCCCATTCAGTCGCCATCGAACCTTTCAGAAGATGCTGCACGGCACTGAAACAATGGGCAAATCAACACAAGATTAGGAGCATCGCCTTACCAAGATTAAGCCAACGAGACGATCCCACAAGCTGGCTAACCAGCAAGGAAATACTGACAGACGCGTTTAGAGGCACTAACATAAAAATCTGGATATCGAAAGGAAAAGGAAAAAGGAAAACACGCGCCAGCAAAGCAAAAACAGGATGGGAAGTCCTACCTAACTACTTTGAGGAAATCCCGCCAGAGCAAACTAAATTGAGGGCTGCGGAAGATGTGGTCATCATGCCTGGCGAATCAAGAACGATAACAATAGGACCGCAGAATACCCTAACAGAGGGAACACACGTGGTACCTAATGAAAACTGGTTGATCAGGAACCACCTGCTGGTTAACTACGGGCAAGACAGAGAGAGCCCCACGATAGAGCTCAAAAACGTCGGCCCAACGCCAAGGGTAGTGTATAAAGGCACCACCATAGCAAAAATTGAAAAAGAAGCGGCATCAAGTCAGGTATTCTCGGTCCGTCAATCAAACGATGAAAGGGTGAACCCAGAGGATCATAAGCTAGAACACATACCAGAAGGACGCTTTAAAGAAAAATTAAAAAAACTGTTGTCGAGTTACGAGGATGTGTTCTGCAAATCACCGAAATTCATGGGAAAAACAGACCTTATCGAACACAAGATAGAGGTAACTGAGGACAAGCCGGTAAAATGCCGCCCGTACAAGGTCTCACAGAACGAAAGGGAGATAATAGACACCCAGATACAGGAGATGTTAGACTGTGGGGTAATAAGACCCTGCCATTCCCCCTGGGCAAGCCCCGTAGTCCTAGTTAAGAAAAAAGACGGGTCCACCAGATTCTGTATAGATTACAAGAGAACCATCAACTCGGTGACGAAAAAATCCTGCTACCCCCTACCGCAGATAGATGATATATTGACCTATCTGGGGAATGCCAGATATTTCACGACACTGGACATGTTCTCAGGTTATTGGCAGATTCCGATCGAGGAAACCTCTAAGCAATACACGGCTTTCACGGCACAAGGCCATGGCTCCTACGAGTTCAATGTGTTAAGCTTCGGACTCTGCAATGCCCCAGCCACCTTCCAGCAGCTAGCGGATAAAGTTTTTGGAGATCTTAAGTGGAGGGAAATCCTGATATATCTAGACGATATAATAATATTCTCCGAAAACCTAGATGATCACATCGAAAAACTGGAAAAAGTATTCACGCGGATGAGAAATGCTAACCTCACGCTAAAACCTAGCAAATGCGAGTACCTGCAGGAGCAAGTAAGAATACTGGGCTATACGGTAAGCGGGGAAGGCATATACCCCGAAGAAGGGAAGTTAACTGGGATTAAAGAATTCCCGACACCAAAAAAAACTAAAGAGCTCCAAAGTTTCCTGGGCTTGTGCAATTTTTACAGGAAATTCATAAAAAATTATTCAGTGTTGGCACGGCCCCTGCATGAGGCCACAAAGAAAAACAAATTTCATTGGGGCACAGAACAAGAAAAGGCATTTCAGGAACTGAAAGAACGGCTGATAATAGCCCCGGTGTTGAAACACTACAACCCTAACATCGGGTGCACACTCCACACAGACGCATGTACAGAGGGCATTGGGGCGATACTATTGCAGGAATGAGATGACAAGCAAAACCACCCCATAGCATACATAAGCAGGTCACTATCTAAAGCTGAGAGAAACTACTCTATAAGTGAACTAGAACTGCTGGCCGCTGTATGGGGGATGACGTACTTGAGACATCTCATTTACGGAAGACCGGTGGTAATAGTCACCGACCACCATGCACTCTGTTGGATACATAACATAAAAGACCACTCCAGGCGGTTAGCACGGTGGGCACTAAAACTAGCCGAGTTCGACTACTCGGTGGTATACAAGAAAGGCAGCAAGCATCAAGACGCAGACTGCCTATCGCGCAACCCCGCTCTACATATAGATAACATGGAAATCGAGGAGTTAGATGACGTACCCACCTTCACCATCTCGACAGTAAAGATAGACGAACTTCAAAACAGAGACAAGGGTCTAAGGGATTTAAAAGAAGCAATTGTAGACCCTGATAACAGTACCTGCGACGCAATAACACGACGGAAGGCGAAGAATTTCAGGTTAAGGGACAACATATTATACAAACCCACCACAGATAAAGACGGCTTAGAATATGCGCTCGTAATACCACGGGCACTAAGAGAGGAAGTGCTATGGGAAGCCCACAACGCACCCACAAGTGGACACATGGGCATGACCAAAACCCTGAGTAGACTAAGCCCAAAGTTCTACTGGGACAACATGGTGAAGGACGTGCATAAGTACATCCGAGGATGCAGGGATTGTCAAGCAAGAAAAGGGCCCTCAAACAGGAAACCCCTGGGGCTACTCCAGCCTATTCAAGTGGGACAAGTGTTCGATCAGCTGGGGATAGACCTATTGGGTCCTTTTCGGAAAAGCAGTCTGGGAAAAACAACCATTGTGGTGGTAACAGACTATGCAACGAGATACGCGATAACAGCGGCCCTACCTAACGGCAAGGCAGGGCCAGTAGCAAAATTCTTGCTAGAAAAAGTGCTCTTAATACACGGTGTACCCCGTACTATTCTGAGCGACAGGGGAAAGGTGTTCCAGTCAGAGATAGTGCAAGAGCTTCAACAAATAATGGGCGTCCAAAGCACCTTCACCACAGCATACCACCCTTCGTGCAATGGATTGACGGAAAGGCTAAACAAAACACTAGCCGACATGCTGTCTCTGTATTGTAACACGGAACAAACGGACTGGTGTTCGTACCTGCCCTTCGTCACCTTCGCGTACAACACGGCGAAACAGGAGACAACACAATTCACGCCCTTTGAATTAATATTTGCACGAAGCCCGACTCTGCCGTTGGATGCAGCACTCTTGGATAAAGAAACGAGCACGAATGCCAAAGAGCTAAGGGAAAAAGCGTTGATACTAAGGGCATTGGCCGTAGACAACATACAGAAAAAACAAGGGAAAGATAAGGAGCTCTACGACGCTAAACATAGAGAAGGGGAGTATGAAGTTGGGGACAGAGTAAAAATATTCATACCAATAAGAAAAGTGGGCAAGAGCGAGGAATTGTTGTTAAGGTGGTTTGGGCCATATAGAGTTACAAAAAAAATAAGCGAGGTAAATTACGAGGTAAAGCAAGAGGGAGGCAGAAAAACTGATGTGGTACACATAGGCAGAATACTACCATTCGATGACGAATGGACATTGGGAGACATATCAGAAGAAGAGGGGGATGATGAGGAACACAGGGCGCCCAAATCCTCGTAGCAGTAGTAGTAGTACAAAAAAAAAGGGGTAGACAATTCAGAGTAAGGGAAATTAGTAAGGTAGTAGAACATAATTATCGTTAATGAACACATAACATAGTTTTAAGAAAAAAATATATAAACATATCTTTTTGCATGATACCGGGCCACACGAAAGCAACGCCACCTAACACACAACACAAGCACCGGACCGAGACAAACCACCTGCCAAAAAAAAAAAAAAAAAGAAAATCACAGTGTGCACCAATAGACGGCAGCACCAGTACGTCCTGGGAACTGGTAGCCTTGGTATCCGTGAACTGAGTAACGGCCAAGAATGCTGGAACGTTCAGACGAGCCCTCGGGCGCTTAGCGTAATTAGTGGTTAAAATTATAAGACTTTGGATAAATAAAGGATTCGTTCCACCACATAAACCCACCTGATAGTATGTAAGCGATTTTAGACTTGTACAATTAGGGTATTTTAGTGTCCGGAGTGAACACTTTCTAGGGGAGGGGCATGTAACATAGAAATTACACTAGGTACCGTTACCTTAAGTTGCCCCAGTCTCCCCCAGTACAATGTTTGTGTCAGCAAGATTGGCGAATTGGGGTCATGATGTGAGTATAAATACTGTACCAAAAGCACGTACAGATCACTGATCTCTGGGTTAGTCTGGGTATGCCTATTGTGGAACTTAACGTGGAGCAGTAGGTGACCAAGTGCCACACCCTAGATCAGCCCTAGCAAAGGAAATAGTGTGGGCGCGCAGCTTAAGTTGCCGTTCCAACTTACCTCCCTTTGTTAGGTTCTTCACGTCTTTGCCGGCTCGGTGAATGCCCTCGGACCTAAGTCTACGGTTCATTCACCACCGCTAAAGCGCTGCCCTCCGTGTATCTTCAGCCTAGCCAGTTTCACATCATGCTCCCAGCCATCTTGGCCATCTGGGGGTAAGATAACTATCTAGACAATAAGGCACAACTACTTAAATAAAGTGGGTTACTTGTGGAATCCTGTGTGTTCTTCCCCCTCAACCAACCCTTAACGTGACAATATACAGGGTGTTCCATTAAAAAAAAAAACAATTTTTATGTGCGTAGCTTAAAAACCGTGTCTAAAATAAAGTTTTCGTCTATTTCTATTAATAAGAGCACTTCCCATTTAAATGCGTCCAATTTGGCCCCGAAAGTTAGAAAATTTCAAAATTAGTTAAATCGATTTTTTAAATGGAACGCCCTGTATTTAAGGGTCGCATTTTATTCTCCTGTCAATTCTCTTCAACTTTCATTATGATATCCTTATACCTATCTTCGCTTGTTTTGGCGCTATTTTAATTTTTCTGAATTATCATCTAAAAACGCGTAAGAATAAGTAGCTTAAAATTTCTAGAGTGCCGTGAAACTCACTGACAGCATTTAAATATCAAATTTATTATCGATTTAGCTGTCAGTTCAGTGTTTTAATAAATTAAATTTTTTTCATCAATAGACACCCCAGCATGTTTTATTTTGCAATATTGCACTAAGTAAGCCAAAACTAAAGGAAATAAGTAATGATCACTTAACAATAATTGATCAAAATTAAAATTTCAAACACTTTAGGAGAACTAAACACACAGGGTTACATTCAAAAATTTGAAAAAAATTAAATTAATTTACGTTACTTTTGAAGAAAAATTATTTAAATTGATAAGTCGGAAAGAGTTTGTCATTAATAAACCTTGTATGGTAAAAATATTAAATAATATAACATATGTCTAAGTACAACTTTCACTTATTTTTTTATAATAATTACAATATTTTTTATTATTTTTTTTTCATACCTTCCATAGAAAACTTACAAGAACAATTAAAGGGTGCACGGGAAAAACAAGCTAAGTCAAATTTTGAAGTTTTTGAGTACAGCAGTTTTATCTCTAAAATCGTTGTTAACTGGTCACCTATACGCATTAGAAACATAAATATTTTTTTATATATAAAGCAGCATGCTTTTTTATTTAATATAATAATTATAAGGTTGTTGTTGAAAAAGACACAAAAATAACTCTTGTCTTGACTTAGCCTGTTTTTCACCAGATTTATATTATAAATATTAAATTCGTCAAACTTAAGTAGCAAACAAGGTAATTCATAAATTAAAATTTATGTCAAAAAATAATTAGTTGAAAACTTGTTTGTTTTTTATTGATAAAAAATTATTAAACTAATTAGTTACTAAAAAGATTGAAAGGTAAGTAGGTCATTCCCGTGTACGCCTATCCTAAAATATATTCTATTAGACGACGTAGCTCGTTTTTCTTCTGACTAAGTTTGGACCCTATATAGCATTGCTATTGTCTATCCGGTGAAGCTGTTTTCTCAATTTGGCTAAAAATTGACTTAGCTTGTTTTTCCCGTGCACCCTTCAATTGACATTGGCAGTAGAAAAGTTTTCTCCACGGGTAAAAAACACTTTCTACCAACATACCCTGCAAAAATGTATACTGAGACTATTCAAACGAAAAAGAGAACACAGACTATACACGCACACACAAGACAATGATTTAAAAAGAAAACTTAACGAACTCAACAGAAACGTCGAGACTTTAATAGACCAATACAAACAAGACAAATGGCTGCAAGCATGCCAAGAAATCGAACATGACAACGGAAAAACATACTGGCAAAAAATTAAAAAACTATCACGATACAAAAAAACCAATCCGCTTGGAACAATAAACGAAAATGGCACCGAACAATACTCAGACCAAGACAAAGCTAACGCATTTGCCAGGCACTTTCAGAAGGCTTTCCAGACATCTACTAACTCTAACTTTGACGTCCAAAACTGGACCTCAGTAAATGATTGGTACAACAACTCCTTTGACAACCAAACAGACAATACTTTTCCCTTAATCTCTAACGTTGAATACGATGAAGCACTAACTAACTTAAAGAACACCGCACCAGGCAAGGATAAAACTAAAAGCAAATTGCTGAAAAACTTAACCCCCGAAACTCACAAACTTACTTATACTAGACTTACTTAACAACTGCATTCGACACAACATAATTCCGGATGCATGGAAAACGGGCATAATAATACCCATTCCAAAAAAATGGACTCGATAACATACAAACTCAAAATTACAGACCTATTACACTACTTCCAGTACTAAGCAAATTACTCGAACTCATCATAAAAAACCGACTTCAAGAACAGATTGGACAGCACATTCCACTATACCAGTTTGGCTTTAAACCAAAACACTCGACTATACATCCACCTTTTATCTTAACTCACAACATACACACAACGCACCTCAACGGCAACAAAACAGCTTGTTCGTTCATGAACATTAACAAAGCTTTTGACAGTGTCTGGCACAAAGAACTACTTTACAAATTACATAAACTTGATACACCAAAATACTTACTTAACACAATCAGAAATTTACTAGTAAATAGACAACTGCACGTCCGAATAGACAACACACATTCCTTTCCTTTCAGTCCTGAACAAGGACTACCCCAAGAATCACCCCTCTCACCTTTACTTTACAACCTACACTGCCACGACATATACAATCTCAACAAGCAGGACAAAAATCAATTTGACAAAACCACATACATATTACAATACGCAGACGACACTGCACTTATAGTACACGACAAAACTACGTCAAAAGCAGTGTCAAAACTACAATCACTTACTTACGATACTATGACATGGTTCTACAGATGGAGACTGACCCCCAACTAAAAACCAACTTTTACTACCAAATCATAAGATCAAAGACGACTCCCCAAACATAACCGCGGACGGCCACATAACTGAACAAAAAACATGACGTAAAATACTTTAATACTACTACTTAAATACTACTAATACTGGACCAAAAACTAAAATTTACAAAACACTTAAAAAATGCAAGAACTGAAACTATTAAACGGACAAAACACTTTAGATCATTGACATACAAAACAAAGTTATCAGCACGAAAACAGGCATACAAATATACAAATCGATCTGTAGACCAGTTCTAGACTACGGACACTTAGAGCAAACGCTACTGAAAAAACTAAAAGATATACTCAGACTACGGAACAGACTGCTCTAAGACTAATAACCAAAATAAGACACCCAGAAAACCCACTACCCAACCCATACAACCAACTCCTGTACGAACGTACAAACAGGACCAAAATAACAGACTTATACAACTACAAAACAAATGGAAAAATAATCCAAACAACTAGACAATAATAAATCCACTGTGCATAACAAGACAAACAAGACCCTACTAGAGCACTTTAACTAGGACTACTTTTTTTTTGTAAATAATTAGAAATAAGTTAACATGTGTACTATAACCTATAACTACAAAAAAGTCCCACTGTAAACATAGGCGGAAAGACCAAGTGGTCGATAGCCTTTTTTCTAATGCTTAGATACAGGGTGTTCTATTTGAAAAAATCGATTAAACACACTTAGAAATTTCTTAACTTTAGCTTTATGTACAAAACACCTTGTATGACGCAACATTTTATAAGCCTATTTAAGCCTTTACTTACATGTTTGACTCCCCTTCGGCCGATTTTGATCACTTTATTACAAGTAATAATGCAATTATTGCCGATAACAAATTCTAATGATTTGCCCTTAATTCGATTATTTTGTTTAATAACGCCACCAGTTTATGGAGAGCTGAAAACTGATTCAGATTCAGAATTTTACATGGAGTACCAATATGCAAAAATATAGGGGGTGTTTTATTTAAAAAACAAAAATTTGTTTGCCCCGCACTTACTCAACCCCCCGTATAGTATTTTTATGCTGTAGACCAAATGATCCTGATTAAATTTAATATAACGATGTTTTTTAGAAAAACCAGAAATAACAACAATATGGGACTTTTGCGCCACCCTGTATGTAAAATGTATTCTGGTATAATTAATTGACGCCAATGTGGAGGGGTAGACAGAGCGTTTCAGGTTTTATTTCAGGAATGTTGTTAATATAAACAAATTTTGGTTCCAACAAATAGACTGCTCAGTTTGGGCCTGCTTATTTTCAAGGCTACTGACAATATGGCCAAAATATTTAAAATATAACCCCTCAAAATAAATTATTTAAAAATAATTAAAATTAATATGATGTCATACTTAGCTCCTACATGGTCGAAATTTGGTTGTCACTTTTGTGTGTGTGTGTGTGGGCTGCTTTTTATCGATAGGTAAGTCTATTTATAAAAAGCTTTTTATTGTTTTTTTATTGAAATGTACAACCGTCTAGCTATTATTCACCCGTAATCTTGTGTTGAAGAAGGATTTAAATAAACTCCGAAACGTTCACATTAAAGAAAAAATTTTGACTTGAATGCTGTTTCATTGTGAATTGGCCTGAAAAGTTGACCAAAAACCAAGAAAACATAATGATTTATAAAATTGGTAAAAAAAATTCAAAGCTTTATTTTTTTTTCTGCTGTTTTTAACGAAATAGCCTTTATTATTATACTACTTATAGGCTGTTCACGACCTTAAATCTACTCTATGCATGGAATTTTGAAGTTTTGCTCTCTGTATATTTTTGACAATGATTTTTATTTAAAGTTATAGGAAAATATTTCTTTCAATTTCATTGCCGCGTTGCCCACTAATAATGAGATGTTCGATAATGCAAGTGTCTTCTTCTTAAAGTTAAACAAGATTCATAAATTAGTATATAATAAATAATTTGTTTTATTTTGTTAAATTAGTTATTTCAAGGACAGTAAGCATTGGAGTTTTAATGATAGACGTCTATTACTTATTAATTAATTCGTACTACAATTATTATTCTTGAAACTGTTGGTTTTGTACATCAGCCAAATAATGATAATTGTTTTCTTAAATGTGACAACTTTCAGTGTCCCTCTGAATATTATACCAAAAAATCTTTCTCGGCTTTTAAAAAATTGTTGTCGTTTCATGATACAGAGAAAATTCCATGTATAGGATAGATATCCAAAAAGATCGTGAACAGTCTATATGCACTGTATTTCATTTTTCTAACCTAACAATTTATACTACTTAAGAAATGTTGACACCGGTAATAAAACGAAACATGTTAAGTACACATATTTTACAGGTTTAGATTTAAAGCTTATCTTACTAACCGCGTTTTAGGCGTCTATATAATATAATATACATTCTTAAACTTATACAGGATGTTTTAGGTTTTAAGACGCGAACTTAAACCGCGTATTCTAGTCTAGAAATAACTACAGTTTGCTAAATAAACTTTATTCAAAGATGCTTTGTTAAAGAAATACAGGGTGTTAAAGTTTTATTTTTTGTAGTTTTATTGCTTACAGTTTTTGAGACATTTAGCTCAAATTTGGACTATATGTATCATGTCATGCATCATTCGATAAGCCAAAATTTTGCAAAACTCTACAGAGTGCTCTTTTTTTGGTGTTTGGGTCACCTATTTTCTTCCACAAACATATAGTTTAGAAACTTTTTTTCCTCTTTAATTTTTTCCGTTCCTGTCGCAGTTACAAGTTACTTACAAATTTATCAGAAAAACCACCCCAAACTCTCTTCCAATTTGCATTATAAAATTCAGATGTTTTTTTATGAAAATAAAAATTTTTAAAAATCTGCTTGAGAACGGTTACAGATACGGAAGCAATAAATGACAGAAAAAAAGTTTCTGAATCTAATCAGGAATTTGAATTTTTAGGAAAAACATTATTGGCTCACTAGAAAACCATTTGGGGGGCTAAAACTACAGGAAAATTAAAACTTCCACACTGTATTTCTTTAACGAAGCATTTTTGGAACATACTTTATATAGCAAACTATAGTTATTTCTAGACGTAGAATACGCGGTTTAAGTTTGCGTATTAAAATCTGATAACCCCTGTACAGGGTGGTCTTTTTAACTTAAGATAGCAAGATATCTGGAAAACCGTAGAATTAAAAATTTCGTGTCAACGGAGACCTACATTAAACCGAAAGGGCTATTTCCGAAATATATAAGTGTAACAGGGTGACACTTAAAAAAGTGTGACTTCATACAATATAATATTTTTAAATATTTTTTTACTATATTTTATATTATCAGTTGCAGTAGTTTGCAGAAAAAAGTAACTATTTTTTAATGTTTCCTGTATGTTTATTATACAATTTTTGGCAATACCTACTAATGACTCCCGCTTTAAATTTGATATAATTTTTTTATCAAATAAAAATATAGATATAGCATTTAAAAAGACGACCTTTTTTCGTGGCCTGCTAAGTCACCCGATGTCTCTAGATTATATGATACAATTTGAAGAATTGCATACAAAATATTTTTTGTGTTTTAAGCTGAAAAACAATTTTTTGTGCAACACAATCATTTAAAGAGTAAAAAGTGAAATGATGTGTTGCGATTCACGCAAACACGCCTAATCCGAATGTTGATAGACTGGGATATACAGGGCCTTGACGGTTTAAAATTTAACTTTTTTTTATTAATCTGAAATTATCAGGATTACCACGAGAGATTTCAATTACCAATAATTTTTTTGGTGGCTTAGTTGCATCTTTGCAAATTTCACTCGTCCTAAAGGACTAGTGTAATTATGGAAAACATGCTAGAATAAAAAAATATGTGGTTAATTTAAAAGCGCGAGCAGTATTTATGTCTGGTTTTTTTTCTGTAACATTAGTAGTAATAAAATAAAAAGTAAAAGAAAAAAAGTAAGTAAATTTTACATTAAAAAATTAATACAGGGTAATCCAAATTAATTGTACGATACTTAAAGGGTGGAGAGTAAAAAATAAACACCAAAGTGTCACTATGGTTGAGAAGTGTGGCTCAATATATGCCTCAAAAAATAGTTTTGCCATTTTAATTACCTAACCACAAAAACTCGTATTTGGGATGCTTGTATTTTAAAGTGCTACTATTTTAAAATGATTATTTACAAATTCTTTAAATTTTTAATTAATAATATGGACTGGTCAATGCAAAATGCAAAATGAAAAGAAATATCCAGACAAGCATCCTCAAGCAGAAATTATGGAATATCAGATGTGCCAACTATTTTTATGACACTTTGGAGTCTATTTTATCTGCACTTTCTAACCTTGAATTATCCGATAATTAATTTGGACCACCCTACCTATATAAAATAAAATAAAATATAAAGTATGTGGAGGCTTTATACAAACAAGTCAAAATCAAAAATAAAATAAGGTTTATGAATTTTTATAAGGTTGAAGTATGTTTTGATAAACACATATAATAAGAGAATTGTACCGTGGTAATATAATGATTCGATGACGACGTAAAATTACAGATAATTTTTTACATAATTTCACGAGGACGAGGAAAATTGGTAAGGAAAACTAATTGCAAAATTAATTAAAGAAAATTAATTGCGCGGAATTATATCGAAAATAATTGAATATAGATATAGGATATGATACATGAAACATACTTAGAATCGTCAGGAGCATTTAAAAGTGTAACAATAAACGGAATGTTTTATTTAAAATAAGCAAGTTAGTACTTACTTCCGCCACCACAAGAAGTGCTGTAACATAGAATATATTTTAATTGAATTGGACTTGGGCTTACTGGATTGGGCTTTACTTTATGTTGCCAAGTTTACAAAACTCTTCTATTTATCGTCTTTCTTATATTGATCAATGTCTTTTGTCATCGGACACCTTGTCTACGTTGACAGTTTTTGTGCAAACAAAAAGGAAATTTACAAACAAATTTATTTTATTTTTTTATATTTTTTGTTTACTAATCTTTCATTAACGGGTTTGCTGAAGAACTGGAAACGTATATTACAAGGCAAGTTTTAAATAAAAGACTTACCACGTGTGGTAACTACTGTATGTGCATGCCGCCTTTCGTCGTAAAACACGAACAAAAATGCAAAAATTTTAAATTTTTACCTGCACTGTATAAGCGGTTGTCTAGCAACCGTACCAGCAACAATGATCTGTTTACCCGTTGCCCGACAACCGCCTATACAGTGCAGGCCAAAAGTTTAAATTTTCTCATTTTTGTTCGTGTTTTACGACGAAAGGGCTCAAGTTAGAGATCCGAAAAAAATACACAAAACTAGTCCGTGATAGGTACTACAACTTTCATTAATACGATTTTTCAATCAAATCAACCGTACAGGCGCAAAAAAATCAAAACCGTTTTCCCATGTTAATCTCCTATGTCCAGGGTGCTCTTGGACACCTGGTATAACATGTTAGAAAAAATTTAGTTTTCTTGTTAAAAAAGATATAAAGTAGTTTCTATCTTAGTTGGCATTGACTTCATTAAAAAATCTCCAAAGTAATTTTAAAAAATTAACTAAATAGGTGTGCTAAAAAATTGCAAAAACTGTCGACTAGCGAACGGGACAATATTTGATAATTTACCATATTAGGACTAAAATGCGTTTAGTTAGATAATCAGTTTTTGGAGGATTTCATATAAATTTTTTTAACATTTAGTATTAGTTCATCCCACATCAAGTAAAACTGCGTTTGAATACAGATAAATCGGGACGCTTAGTCTAAAATGGTCGGAATTTGTAGTTTAATTACAAAAACGAAAACGACAAACTCGAAAAAAATAAACATACACTGTATGTAAATAGTATATTCAACTTATTGAAAAACATCGTTTATAAAAATTGACGCATTTTAAACGTTTTACCGTGATGTGATTAATGAATTTACTGGGCCACAAGTTAGCAATGAATTGATGTCAAGTTTTTTCTTATGGAATTACTATGTTTCAATGACATTTTCTGATTCGGTCTCTCATTCTGGTCACATTTCATGTAACATGCTGTATGGTTGTGTTGTAGATGGATCTGAACAATCTACAATGGTTTACTTGAATAGTTTGGCAGCTATTAATTATTAAAAAAAACTACATTTTCAAGTAAATATAAATTTTTTATTTGATTGAATGCTAAAAATGTGCTTGAATTAAAATAAAAATTTTCGAAGACGTTTTGTAAAATCTCGCGTGTTATAGGATGTATTAATCCATGATTCTTCTTTTTAAATAATGAAAATTTTTCGGTTTTGTTGCATATACCTTATTTTTTAAGTTACCCTTTGTTAATGATCTAGAAGCCTCAAATCTGGTGATCTAGGTGGTAATTAACTTGAAGCAAAGTTTTCTTTAATAATTAAGTAGGTGCCAAACGAACAAAACAAAGTTTAAGTTAACCATACAAAATGTCAAATATGTACTAATATGTCTCTAAAGAAACTAGGAAGTAACATGTTTTTTACAAAGTGTTGTTTCCACTGTAACTTAACTTCCAAGGTAACAATCAGTTAATTAACTAACCAATTGGAACGAAATTCAAACTGGAAATTTGCCCTCCGATTTATCTCTAATAAAGTGTATATCCACTTAAAAACATATACAAAGAGCCGACCCTCACAGTTAAAGTGCCCAGAAAAAAAATCATTTATGTCCATATAGAGCGGATTTACCACCGTGCGTCGCATGTAATCAGTATTATTCACTATTTTCCTCATAGTTTCTTGGGTTTCAGTTTTACTGTGACAAATGCACTCATTTGTAGAAACGTGGCATTATCATTCAATCAGATCAATTTATTTTTGAATAAACTATTGTTCACATCGATGATTTCCCGGTTTTTACCGCGGTGAAAATCTTAATGTTTATCAGTGTTGTTAGGACAACAAAAACAGTTCCATTGTTACCCACCGCTTTTTCGATCAGACACTAAATGTCAAATATTTAGTTTATCGTAGCTACGTGTAAAAGTTGCGTCGTTCTTGGACCAGATAGAATACAAATGTGGGTAGTTTCTTGAGGTGTGGTCCGTAATGATATATTCAGTACGTACTAGTAATATTTAGTTTGACGCATACGCAACAAATATCGTTTTGAAAGTGAGTTTAAGTGTGGTTTAAGCTGACTCCTTGAAAAACCTTGATTAAAACTACAGTATTTAGTGTTTTTGAAACGGCCAACAATTCTATGTTTACCAACAGGTCTAAATAGCGCCAGGTTAGTATTTTGCAACGCACTAGAGTAGAGCTTACACCTTGGTTAAAACCACCCTACCTCAAACGTTTTTATGAAAAGTAGAGTTTACAACCAAGGTATGTAATGATTACATTAATTCAGGCATTTTTCCAGCAGAATACAACTCTACTTAATATTTTTCTGATATTTTTTTTGTGTATTTGTTCTTATTCAGTGTTTCTTGAAGCAAAACCGCTCAACACCAGCTTAAAAATTATTATATCCATGTTTACATGGCTGAAATGCATTAATTTGTTTAATAACAGAGTTGAGGTTTATTTACAACTGAAGATGTATGTGAGTGGCCACCGATCTTATGGTTACCATATCTATATGGTTACTATATCTGCAAAAACAGGTCAGAAAGGGTCTTGTGGGACTTTATCAAATTTTAGATATCGAGACACTTTAATAAGTATACATACAGTCATAGGTATTCTGTCTTTTAACAAATTACATTTAAGTTGATTGGGAATTGAAAGTAAACTAGTTTTTATTTCAGGCATAAGTTGCTGTGTACACAATTTCCAAATGTGGATCATGAAGCAAAACGGCCTTAATACAAATGTTTGACGCGCCTAGAACCGCGAAAGGATCGTCGCGAGGTCAAATGTCACCAACATCAACAATCCTACAAGTATTTCTGTCGGCAACTTAATATCCAAATTAGCAATTGTGATCTATGTCATTGGACACAGCATGAACCTAGAACCCTCTATAAACCAGAACCCGAGTATAAATGCGCAGACTGTTTGTTTTTGTTTTTCAAAAGAGCTCCATTAAAAAATTGCCACATCACATCAATTACCAGATGCAAATTGTGAGACTCACGTTATGCAAACTGATTTAAATGTGTCTTCTTTTAATGTAAAAAATCACCCAGAAATCCCTTCCATTTTCGAACCAATTCTAAGTGCGAACTGTTATTAAAACGAAAAACCAAACACCCATACCTCTGACAAAAAAGATCATTATAATATCAACCATGACTTGGAAAACTATTCAAAAAAAGATGATTATCATTGCAAGTTCCGTAATAAATGCTTTCATACCCAACCTGACTTTAACACACATTTTAAAATAAAAATGATTATAATTTATTATTTATAAGCCTTTTAAATGTAAACATTGTGAAAATGCTTTGAGTATGTTTCTACTTTAAATTCTTATATTCACACTTGTAAAAAGCCATTTAAATGCAAAGATTGTCATGTGTCAAAGAATGTTTTGCGAAAGTTTCTATTTCAAATCATGTTGAAAATCACATTGGTAAAATGCCATTTAAATATAAAATATGTTGTAAATATTTTGTGGAAATTTCTACTTTAATTAATCATGTTAGGGTAATCAAATAGACAGAATAGGGTTCACACCATTGGAAAGTAATTTTAATGTAAAATAAAACTTTTCTCCTAATTATTTTAAGTAAACATTTAAGTTGTTTATACATTTTTGTACACCATTAGCTCACAGAACAGTACCCTTACCCAGCTATGTTTTTGTTTGTGTTTTGATTGGCTCGTAAACGCTTCTTAATGTCGACGTCGATTTGACAAATATTTGCATTTTTTGGCAATTTTTACAGGAGACACAAACATAGTATGCCAAGATATTATTAGTATATTAACAATTATTTGTATGGTGGATTATATTAAATACGAAATGTAACCTGTTTACTTAACTGCCATAATTATTTATAATACAAAAATCTGGCTTGAATCGATTTTATATTTTTTGGAATAATAATGTATGATAAAGTGAGAATTTCCGTTCGTAAATTAATCAAGAAAATAGAAATTTTATGGTGTAGTAAAAACTTTTTTCGCCTTTAGCCGGATTTCAATGTCCGCTACGTTATAAAATTTTCATGTTCTTGATTAAGACCAATTCAAAAAATAAAATTGTCATGCTATTGATAAAATTACTCTATTAAAGTAATACAAATTTCAAACTCAAGTGTAGGAAAAATAAAAATAACCTATTCCTTATCATTAACAGTATCAAAACTCACTTAAATCACTTATTGCATAAATAGTTATCACAAATCTTTACACTATTTATTCAGTATTTCTGATCAGATCAGATTCGCAGATTCGGGAAGAGCATCAGGTACTACAATATTATTTCTCAAAGTTAGGTATTCTACAGAGTGTACATTAAGCCTATGATCAATAAGGTACCGTGACCTTCTTTAGATCAAAACATGACGATTTGACGTAATTGTCATTAGGAAGGCCTGGTTCCACTGCTATTGATGGTCCGATTTCTTGAAAAAATAATCTATTTTCAGAAATATTTCGAGAACGTTTCAATGGATTTTAATGGATCTTGCTCTGGACTTGTCTGTAAGTAAGGCTCATCTTTTTATTAACAAAATATCTGTCTTTAGCAAATGGCAAGTTCTTCAGTCGGTTGATTCAAAAATTACTAGAACCAGAATGTTTTTCTGTCTCCGTGCTATTTATCATTTTACAGATTTTTATTGCAAATAATGTAACCGTCAGTTATTTCGTTACTGTCTACTGACTAGTCAAAGTTTTGACGTTGGTGACAGTTTAAGAAATTGTTTCAAACAAATCTAATGGCGAATTCAAATAAAGAAATTACATGAAAATGGGTAAATAAGGATAAAGATAATAATTGACCATGTCGGTAATTTCTTAATTAGAACTGTCAGACTATCGTTAAAGTATGATAGTGAATTTGTAGTTATCAAATCAACTGGTGGCTACGTTATTTGTATTAAGTAAATGTATGAAACAGTAAACAGCAGGGAGACAAAAATATTTATTGCTAAAAAACTTTGAATGCTAGAAGATTTTACCAAGAGTATTAAAGCCTTGAAAATTGTTCAATGCATCTGATGAAAAATAAATAAATGTATTTAATAGCACGGAATTATTTATTTCAATAATAAACTAAAGATGGAAAGGTGAGTTGTGTGTAGTTTTATTTGCTATTTTGCTTTTCTATGACAGTACTTAATAACATTAATAGTTACTTGTTTCTGTTTTGTTACATTTATTATGGTCGTAATTTATTCTTTTGTCAGCTCCACAGTATTTGGCCGAAGAGTTTTTATTTAATGTGGGTAATGTGTATTAGGAAAAGTGTCTTTATTTTCTATTCCTTTTAATGTCAATCTTCGCATGGCGAACTGAGTAACTGTGCAGAAGTTGACATTGGGAGTGAACAAAGACCAGCAATTAGCCATTCATATCTATCAAACTTACGATTTATTTTCCAACTGATTGGCATTCTACAGCAAGTTTTATGAATTTATTTAATCCTTGCCAACCTCCACCTGTTCGGTGTTCTTATTTTATCCGGTTGTAGTCGCGCTTAAGCTTAGAAGGAACTATGCAAAAACAACATTTTTCCAACATAAAAACTTCTTATTAGCTCGCAGTCTGCCTCTAACACTTAGACTACGGGTAGTAAAGTGTTGTTACATATGGCCCATCTTACTATACGGCGCAGAAACGTGGTCTCTCAAAGCTGGAATCCTGAATCGCATCGAGGCGTTTAAAATGTGGACCCTCCGGAGATTCTTGCGCGTGTCGTGGATCGCACATGCACCGAATGAAGAAATTTTAAGAAAAATGTCACAATGTTTTTACAGTTTTTGATCAGATGTTTTGACTAACTCATACATAGTGTTATTAAACCTCTAAATTCAGATTATGGGCATAACAAGGAAGATTTGTGGATATTCTAAATTTATTGTTCTAGTACTGTAATCATTGCTACTCTCGATGCAATATAAAATTTACAATTTAACGCAATGTAATACGAAGCCGAAGAAGAAGAAAAACTAACTGACAAAGGAATTCTTCATCATTTCACATAATATTTACCGCAACAGCTAAAAGGATCCAAGATTGCCTTGTATGAGAAGTAGAGCTAGAAACACATGGAGTAGTATGTCTAGACGCAGAATATTCATAGGGAAAACAGCACAGATTCACAGCACCTTACTGAATCCGAAGAGAATGTCGTTTCGGCAGGCATAAGTGGTAGTGACAAAAGACTAGTCATTAACTGCCGCTGTCAATATTCTTGCGTCGGCTTTAGAGAAAGCAAAGTAATAAGTTTTTGACACATATCAGTTTACGAAAGCAAGTCTAATTTTCCTAACTTCTTTTCGGAATAATCCTCCCTAAATATAAACTTTCTTTCATAAACTTATATAATAACTCATATAACAAAACCCTTATTCTTCTTGCTAAAAATTTTCAACAGGTTTCTGGACATATAATATGGTTTACGTTTGTCATTGTTTTTCTCAAAGTCCTCCACCAAAGAGATTTAATTAATTATTATGATTTGCAAATAAATGTTATAAAATTAAACCTACAGAAGCAAAGGAAAAGTGTATCCACCGCTATGCTGCATACGCTGAAGAAAAGGGATGATATCAGGTAGGTAAACAGCATAATTGTCACAACCGACACAAAACCATAATAGAGTACTTGCATGAATTATTTCTATTAAAGATGGAATCCTGTAGAAGAAATAAAAATGAACCCCAAATTACAATTCTAAAACACATCATTGGATATTAAGGGTTTGGTGGGTTTGGAGTAGTGATGCTTTCTGTGCAGTCACCAAAGTTGAATAAACAAGTACTGTTTTAACATTGATATAAGCAATGTGTCGCATTTTAGTTTCTAGTATTTTTACAGTCCACTAAAATATTACAAGCTGGCAACGTTAGTTGATTTGTCAACACCTTAGGTCTGTCAACAATGTCACGCGGTAACATGTCAGCAGGAGATTGGGAAAGAAAAGAGGTTATCGAATATGAAAAATAGGCATGCTTGTAGTAAAAATCGACTCTGAACAAATTATTTCTTGGGGCTTTTCCTCAAGTGATAATCGGAATGAAAACCACCATTTGCTTATTTAGTGGACTGTAATATTTATTATGCAAAAAAAAATGGTAAACTAACGAGAGTAATAACTATTTACACCGTTCATGCCAGTTGCCGACCAAAGACAAAGAACAAACATAAATCTACACAGTCTCTCTCAAACTAAAAACTAAAAAGCGGCGTTGCCGCGTTTTTCCCTTTAATATATCTCCCGCCCTTAAAAGCCTCTGCTTTCAACACACATCATTCAGCACTCACTAGCACTAGTTTTCGAGTGGCACTACACATACACGGGCAGCTGCTCACTTGTAAACGCGATTTTTAGTCTTCACATTAACAGCACGGAAAATTCGTCCCAGAGGCCAATGCCTTGAAGGAGCGTTGTCATCTTGGATTAGAAGAACAGATCCAACCTTCAGAGTTGAGTAGTCACTGCGCTGCCATTTGGTACGTTGCTGGAGAATGTGGAGATATTCTTTTCTCCATCGGGTCCAAAAATGTTGACTCACCATTTAAATATGCTGGTAACGCTTATTATGGTTTATTGGACAATTAGTTCAATTTTTCTCGGGTAATACAGTGAGTGTTGTCCAATTAGAAACTGAGGTGGTGTTATTACTTCCAAGTCGTTGGGATCGGAGGAAAGGGGGACTAAAGGTCGTAAATGTAATATAGCTTCTATCCTAGAAGTTAGAGTATAAAACTCCTCATAATTCAAATGAGTACCATTTAAGACACGTTTCAGATGATGTTTACACGATTTGATTGCGGCCTCTCAGAGGCCTCGTAATCTACTTTTAGATGAAACAAGTTTGGAAGACATTAAATTACATATTTCAAGTTGGAAGCACTCCAACTGAACGAATTTCACTAGTATTAAAGTTGCATTTTGTATTTCACTAGTATCCAGATTTGTCAAAATCTGAGTATTAGAGATTAATAAAGCTATTTTTCTCTCTGCTGGAATGTATTGTGATTTGAGTGACCATTCTTCTACAGGACATGTCAAAAATTGAAGACCATTCCCCAAAGTGTGGATTGGGATATTTCAGAAAGCCTTGCCCCTCGCGAAATAATGTCCGCAGAATTGAAATCAGACGGAACATGTCTCCATGAATTTATATTAGTAGTGCGCTGAATTTCCGCATCACGATTTGCAACGAAAGTTTTCCATTCCAACAAGCATAAGCTAGTTTTAGATTTAGATTTAGATTTAGTTTTAGATTTTCTGACGCAAGTGAACTCACTTGCGTCAGAAAATCCCTCTTATCAGAATAGAACTGAGAATCTGTACTAAACCAACCTGTGAAATTTCTTTTTCCAGTTTCACCCAATCTGACTGGACAGACTCGGGTAAAGGATCATCCCAATGAATTTGTAATTGCCACAATTTTTGAATAATGATTTTTGCACGTATAGAAAGCCAAGAAGACATAAGGGGTCGAAGATTTTTGCGATAAACGACAGAATTGTCTTTTTTGTAATACTACTGTCTATACATTTTAGCCAAATCTGCTATGATGACAAAACTGTGTTGACAAAAGCGCAATAAAATTGAAAATAAGTCACTTTGAATAGTTGGGCCTACCTTTAACACATCATTTAACGATATGTTGGTGGAGGTTTTACAAGAAGCCTCAAATACTACCCTTACCTTGGTTGTTACTGTCAGGCTTTTCAACACTGATGCGTTAAGTGGGAGAATTATTTGTTATATTACGTGGAACTTCAGACATAATATGTTTAAATTGTATGTCTTCAGCAAAGAAAGTTTTATCCGAAAAAGCTAATTCGGGGAATTTTGTTAGTCGCCTTTCTAAAGCATAAAAACGATTGTATGCAGTTTCTTCAGAATTTCCCAAATCACGATAATTGTCTTAAGTGGTAATTTGACCACAAACCTTCCAGATTCATTCCTGTATGTATTTTTCTTGAAATGATCTTCATATTCTAGCTCTTCTTTAGACATAGAACACTCAACAGCAGAATCTACCTCTTCAATTCACCAAAATTTGTCAAAATTGACAATTGGAGTATCTTGAGTGAAAAAACAATTAGTTTGAACAGAATCAACCGAGTAAAGTTTCTTGCAGAACGGGAAAATTTGGGCCTAATTTAATTTGACCTGCACAAAGCAATTCATAATATAAAGCACAACCTAAAAGCATATCAATTTCAGCACATTGGTTAAATTTCGGGTCCGCTAACATCAAATGAGAAGGAATGTTCAGCTTATCGATGTTGAGAGATCTGAATGGAATATCACCACAAATGGAAGGCAATACTAGAAAAGACACACTTTCTTTAAATGCAGTAATTTTAGAACAAATTATTATATTAACGCATTCAGATATGCTCGTTTTAATTTTATTAATGCCAATTACAGGTATATCAATACTTGTGGTATCCAGTTGAAGTTTTTTGACACATAAACGAGTTACAAAATTGGATTGAGAACCGTTATCAAGTAAAACTCTACAGGCAAACAATTTATTATTCGTACCTTCGACATTAATAATTGCTGTAGAAAGAAGAATAAATGAATCAGTTTGTTGATAAGTCGATAAAACTGTATTATTGGCAATATCAAAAAATTCCTGACTAGTTAATGCATTTTCTTGGCTATGGCCTATTTCTAAATTAAAAGCAGGTGGCCTTGCGGACATTTGAGTAACTGGTGCGTCATTATTAGCTTGATTAGAAACTGAGCGGTGCAATAAAGTCGCATGACGCTGGTGGCAAATTTTACAGCCACTAGATCTGCAAACTGATTGTCGATAACCGTATCTCAAGCAATTACTACAAAGTCGAAGTCGCTTTGCTTCTTCGAAACGTGCATCAATCGATAGTGACTTGAATTTGTCGCAAAAATAAATAAAATCTGACTGATAGACTTGACAGCACGGTTTTGAATTGCCAGAGCTTTCCAAGCCTAAAAAGGTACCTCGTGTTTTTCCTGAACTCTGAGACTGGGAACTCTTATTGTCTAGAGCCTCTAAAACTTGACAACATTGTGATAAAAATTTGAAAAATATCTTAAAGCAATATGCGATTCTTTAGCAGGTCGTTGTAAATTTATAATATTGCGTAAATGAGAGTTTATAATGACTTTTTTATTCTCGTACCGCTGCTTTAGTAAGTCCCAGGCTGTAATATAATTTGAATCCGATATGGGTAATGATGCTATTATGTTAGCTGGCTCGTCTTTTAGAGATGCTTGTAGGTAGTAAAGTTTTTCTACATCGGATAATGTTTTATTATCGTGAACAAGTGCATTAAACGTGTCTAAAAAACTTTGCCAGTCGCTATACGAGCCTGAAAACTCAGGGAGTTTTAACTACGGTAACCTAGCCGTAACACTCGGCAACGCCGGTTGAGATGTGTGGTTGACGTCGTATAAATCGCGAAGTAGAGGGGGAGCGCATCCTCCAAGCGTCGATGCTACCGTTGCTGCTGCCGCTGTGGATTGCCGAAACTGCGAAATTATTTGCTTGCTTTTAGACAAAGCCGCGTAATATCTATTTTGGAATATTTCGCATTCATTTTCTGCCTCGGCCTCATCGAAATCAGACGGAAACCTTTAAATACATAATTTATATTTGAGTTTGGGATGTTTTGAACTTATCTAGAAGCGTTTGAATCTCGCCGGAACGAAATTCAATGTTTTCGATTTGATCGATAGTATCAACAGTATTTAAAAACTTTTCAAACCGTGTTAACTCAGCTTTTAACTGACCTCTTTCGTATTTTAACCTCTTTAATTCTGCGTCAGCCATAATGTAATTGCAATAAAATAAGTGATTATCGATTAATTCGTGTATACGTGTCCAATTTACATATTGCCTAGGTTAATAATATAATCGAGAATTTGATTACCGAGATAGCGAGATACATTAAATTGACGTAAAGTACTGACGGGATTTAGGCAATTGGTATACTGGTAAAATAAATCGAGAAATAAGAACGGACTGACCTTGTTTGTGCAAGATGTCGATGTCGAGCCGGCCGGCTTCCGTGAGAATTCGTGTAATGTGGATTTTCGATGAATCAACTTATTCGGTTCGAAGACCAATATTTCTTGGGGCTTTTCGTCAAGTAATAATTGGAATGAAAACCACCATTTGCTTATTTAGCGGACTGTAATATTTATTATGCAAAAAAATGGTAAACTAACGAGAGTAATAACTATTTACACTGTTCATGCCGGTTGCCGACCAAAGACAAAGAACAAACATAAAACTACACAGTCTGCCTCAAACTAAAAACTAAGAAGCGGCGTTGCCGCGTTTTTCCCTTTAACACAAATCAACAAATAAATGTTTTAAAACAGTCAAAGATCAAAATCATTTGTATTCTTTCTAAAAACCTAAATATAAAATTATACATGATCTTCGAGCCGAATGGTTTTTTCAGAGAAAAAACATCCAAGGTTAGTTGCAGAAACAAAAATCACATGTCGACAAAGTCAAATTGCTGTACCAAAACCGGCTAAATCGTATTGAGCGAAGTATCAGAAGCATAACTTGGTGGAAAAACTGGACTTCCACCAAATCAACAAGCCAATAATCAATAGAAGAACGAATCGAAGAAGTTCTGTGTGAAGACTTCAAAACAAAGGTCAATAAAGGTCAAGTAGGGGCATATCCAGATGCTTTCGGTGAGTCAGTTCCAATCTTTAAGCATTTATACCTTTCAAAAATACAAATCGAGTTTGTTTTGCCTTTATTTGAGTGGATCTAGGATTCAAGTGTATAATATCATACTGTTTCTTGGTTGCTATAGTGTCAGATTCACATTTGTATTGTCACAGATTCCAACATTTATATTCACCATACCTATCGTACTGTACACTAAATAATGTCAGCAACTCTGGTAGTAATCTGGTTCAATCGACGAATATTTATTCAGGTAGGCCATCTAAAATCACTGGTCTCCGGGTCGGTCGGCGAGTAACAGTCTCTAACTTAAAGTGGTGGGACGGTTCGCTACCCTCTTAGGATCCCAGGCTTTAGAAGAGAAGGTTTCTCTCGCAACTTAAAGTGACCGTTAGAACCCTTAACCCTATCAGTTTACTACTTGGTCCTTTGGTCACACCGTACAAGAGCACCTTGCGTGTCCCCCTTTACGGTGTAGCTGAAGGGCTGGGTGTAAGGATATCCCCTCTGTGTTGCTTATTTAAATCATTTTTGTAATAAACGAGGCTTGCCTGTGACCTGGGTTGATTCTCTACCATACCTCACTAGGCACCTAGGGGTGACAGGTACAGTATTGTCAAACTGAGACATATCAGCAGTTTGTGTATATAAACATTCAATAAGTCTAAATTATGGAATGAGATATGTCTAATGCTGATTTAAAACAGTTTACCACAAGGCGTGAACAAGTAAAAGGATCTTTAATTAGGTTTACTTAGTTTGTTGACAAATGTACAAGTACAGTCAAGAGGAATGTAATAATATGCAATTAGAATCTAGGCTAGAAAATGCTTATACATTATAACATTTTAATAATTTTCAAAATGATATCGAGCTTTTGGATGAGTATGAAATTGGTTCCAATGTGCGTTCAGACTTTGAAGATAATTATTATAGTGCTATGCAAATTGCAAATAAAATCATTCAAACTTATCGAGAAAAAGCATCAGTAAAACAGTCATGTCACAGATCAATCCCATTCAAAATTTAGGGACTCAAGCTCTTTCATTTCAAAATGTTCGATTTTCAGTCATAGATCTTCCAAAATTGTATGGCGACTATGAAGAATGGGGTCAGTTTAGAGATATGTTCACTTCATTGGTTCACAATGAGCCACATCTTGACAATATCAAGAAATTTTATTACCTGCTTAGTACTGTCAAAGGTGATGCTGCCAAGTCCATTGAATGTATTGAAGTAACTAGTGATAATTACAATGTAGCATGGGACTTGCTTGTGTCACGATTTCAAAATGAATCAGTAATCATAAAGCATCATGTCAGTGCTTTGTTAGAAATACCCAATATAGAGAAAGACAGTAATTGAAGAACTTTCATAGATTCTGTCAAGAAATATTTAAGGTAATTAAAAAACTTGAGTTAGCCACACTTGATCAGTGGCACACTCTGTTGTTTTCTATTTTCACCAAAAAATTAGACCTGCTCACTCAGAAGGAATGGGAATCCTTATTTATTTCAAAAAATCTGCATAATGAGAGAGAAGTATTTACAGATTTTATCACATTTCTAGAAAAATGTTGTCTGTTATTAGAATCAATACATTCTGAAAGGCCTGACAGTTAATCTGCGACCAAATTTGAACATAAAGCTGTAAATAAATTCAACAAAAAAGGCCTTTTTCTGGATATGCTTTAAATTCTAACTTTGTTAACTGTCATTTTTGCAAGGGTAATCATAAACTATATGAATGTGAAAAATTAAAAGAATTGCCAGCAGCATCGCGCATACAAGAAATAAAAAATTTGAAATTTTGTACGTGACAATCATAAAACAGCTCAATGTAATGCTCAAGGTTGTTAAATTTGTCATCACCAACCCAATACTCTTTTACATTCAGAACAGACAAGAAACAATAATTCCAGTCTTCATACCTTTGCAGCACCTAGAGCAACAAATACTTCTGAAGCCTCACCCAACAATGTTATGTCAATGTTGTATGTTACATCAACAAATAATAATCATAATAACCTTAATCATAATAAATCACTAATTTCGACATCCAAGTATCATTCTAATATTTGCAATGACTCTGTATCTCAAGTAATGTTATCAACTGCAAATGTGTTGATTCAGGACTCCAAAGGTAAGTGGCATAAGTGTCGAGCCTTATTGAATAATGGCAGTCAGCCAAACTTTATTTCCCAAAATTTGCTAGAAGCATTGGTAGGGCAAGCCTATCAACTAATATAAGAGTTTGTGCCAGCATAAAATCAATTTGTAATGATTAATAGCATTGACTTTCCAATAAATTCACTAAAAATACTTGATCATGTTGTTCTAGCAGATAATCAATTTAATAATTCTGATGGAATAGATATATTAGTGGGAGGGGGCATTTTTTATGAGCTGTTGTGTCCGAACCAAATTAAACTTGGCCCTGAAATGCCAATACTACAGCAAACTCAGTTGGGGTGGATTATTGCAGGAAATCTTTCTATAAAAAACATTGTAAGTTCACAACAATCAAATGACCAATTGGTTTGTAATATATCCATAAATAAAGGTCTTGAAAATTTAATTGAAAAATTTTGAAAAACTGAGGAGAGGTCTTCTCAAATAAAATCGGTGGAAGAAAAAAAACGTGATCTTTTTGTAAATTCATTAAAACGAAATGAGCATGGACAATTTGTTGTTACTTTACCAATCAGAGTTGGTGTAGGACTGTTGGGTTCATCTCTAATGCAACCAAACGATTATTCAGTATGGAAAGAAAGTTCATTAATTTTTTGAACGAATATGAGTCCCTTGGACATATGACTCAAATAGATCCAAATGAAGTATCAGATATATCTCCTGGAATTTTCTACCTTCCTCATCCTGGGGTCATAAATGAGTCAAGTTTGACCACAAAGTTAAGAGTTGTGTTCGACGGCTCATGTAAGTCAACACCGAATATTTCTTTTAATGATTTACTAAAAGTAGGACCAACCACGCAACGTGACCTTTTCACAATTTTATTACGATTTAGGAAGCAAAATGTAGCTGTAACTGGTGATATTGACAAAATGTATCGCCAAATTCAGGTCATTGAAGAACAACGCGACTTGCAGCGCATAGTGTGGCGGACCAATGAAAATCAAAAGATCAAGCATTATCGTCTAAATACTTATCGAACAAGTAGTGCATTCTTGGCAATAAGATGCCTGCAGCAAATAGGATTTGAAAAAGAAAAGCGTTTTCCTCTAGAATCTCATGCCATTATTAACGATTTTTATGTTGACGACTTGTTAACTGGAGCGGCTAATATTCAAGATGCAATTAATTTAAAACAAAATTTAGCTATATTACTTAAGTCTTATGGGTTGCATCCTCGAAAATGGGGATCCAATCGGAGTGAAGTGTTAGATCAAAACTATTTTTCACTTAATCATTGTAACGAAGTTACTATTTTTGCTAATGAATTGATTTAAATGCGCGTGACCTTCACTGCTGGGTGCTAGACCGCGGCCGTCGTGGCGTCGATTTTGTCGGGGCCGTCCGGTGCCATTCGAAATGGTTCGGTGGGGGCTGTTAGTGGCGGTAACCGGTATGTCTGTCGAGCCTCGACGCTACGAAACTAATGGGGCCGTAAAATGGCCGGACTGGGAAAATGGCACAAACGCCCGGTCTATCGAACCATGTAGTGATTGTGTTGAATGCGGATCTAACGTGTAGCGCGCGGTATGTCAAACATCGACGCTACAAAATTAATAGGGCCCTAAAATGGCCGGACTGGGGAAACGCCACAAACGCCCGCTCTATCGAACCATGTAGCGTTTGTGTGAAACCTGCAGAAAACAGCAGTACGGGGTGCAGGGGGCGGTTCGGTACTAACAAGTAGTCTAGGTAACAAGGGGAACACCCGGTCTCTCGAGCCTCGGTGTTCAAATAACAGGTACACAGTGCACTAGGAGGGCTAGCCACCAAACAGGTATACTTACTATGGTGCGGCGGTGCTGCTGGGAGGTTGAAATGTCTGGAAAGCTGGCGATCTCAACAGCCCCGAACTGGCGGCGCACGCCAGTTAATAGACAGTCAGGTCCCCCACTTTCGGGTAGTGGGAAACGCAGCCCTACTCGAGTGACGCGTACAGAACCGTAGTACTGCAGGAGACCGGTACGCTTTGGCCAACCTGACCGGCTACGTCAACTCGTGAATTCTAATTACAAGGAAAGCCGTAAACCATTAATTTCCTATTACGCGCTATCATACTGCAGCGTTGTTGTAAACCCTGTAATTTTACCAATTGTTTCCAACAAGAACTGTAAAAATCCGACTGACCAACCTTGAGAAAATGTAATAACTTAAAAATACAGCTTATCGTATTTTTGGCAAAGTACTAGCACTGGTTACTTTACTAAACGGCTTCTATTAATAGTACATTTATCCGCGATATGCTGCAACACAAACGGCACTAACAGACGATATAAAAAATAAAACTAAAATTATTCGTAACTTCGTTACACACCGCTCTCTCTTCGGGAAAAAAAAAGAAACCCAGTTTACTTGTTTTTTAATAAACATAATGAAAATTTCGGTCCCTAAACAAAACAATGACCTACAACGGCCTTCTGAGCTTAAGCGTAAAACCCAAATAATTCAAAAACGACAACTTTAAATTTTACCCGCTCACTGGTCACACGCGCGGCGCAAACTCATCCCGACACCTCCGGCACACCGGTCACACCGACGTGTTGACCTCTCGCGGTCCAGGCGAATCCCCCGGGACACAAAGCGACGTGCTGGGAGGCGGGAGGACGGTCTTTTCCTCCTCTGCAAACTAGGGTCTGCACGGGCAACTGCTAGACATACGAATCCGGTACCCACATCTTGAGCAAAATCGGATGGGAAGCCGGGAGCAGATCGGCCGATGGTGCCCTTCGTGGCCGCATCTCCAGCACAGTCTCCTCTTGACTGGCAAAAATAACGGTAACTCCGAAGGATTTTCTGGCGTTCTAAATGGGACCGACATCGGCGCGGTCTCGGTGTCGCTTGCAACATCTGCCAGCGTCAACCTTCTATTAGGTGCATCGGCGGCCAAGCCCATTAGCTGTGGCGGTTGAGACCGTACGGCCGGTGCTTGCTGAGCACTTGTCTCCGGCATCTGCCGCGGGCAAGTTTCCACGGTCGGTGTTTCCTCGTTATCGGTCACAGCAAACAGAATGTCCAAGCACAGGTCTTCGGAAGTCAACTCCAACACAGGCGAGTCAGACATCTTAAAAAAACAAAATTTTCCGCTATTAACTGACGTCCCAGAGACAGGGAAACGAAAAAAAAATAAACACAACAAGCTACCCGCGAGTTATTTCACAGTCAACAAACAAAATTGGAATTGCCTATGCACAGCAAGAATAAAAAATAGAGGTCGGATTTAAGGCACGTTTACGTGGATACGCCGGCCATCGCTGGTCTTCAAGTGCCTTCGGAACCGGAGGTTTCGGGGGTAGTTTGGTGGGCACAACTTTTGTAGTTGTGCCACCAATCCGGCGGACCATTCTAGTGGATTCGGCGTAGCCACGATTTCGTCGGCCACTTTTCCCAATCGTTCAGTTTCCTTATCGTTCACCAAAAACGTTCAGGGAGGAAAAAAAAAACTTATGATTGACCTGTCCTACGATCGACCTCCGCACTAGCCTAGACATAAGCCGACTTAAGGTCCTTTATATGGATATGTTGAAAAGTTTTGCCGGTACAATCTTTAAGATCATAGACCACGGGAGAAACAACTTTAACAACGGTATACGGCCCTGAGTATTGGTGCGCAAGTTTCGAGGCAAAACCTCGGACAGGTCTTGAGCGTCTTGTTAGTACGTACGACACCAACACTCACGACTCTTGCGAAATGACGTTTGCCCTGCTTTAAGGTGTCCCTGATGGCGTCGTAGTACTCCATGTAGTCGGGGGGCAGATGCTTCAACCGTCTCGAGTACCTCAAAGGCGATTTGCTTCGATCAATTTTCACTTTTGCCGAATTCACTCGGGCCGGTACTTCCGACTTGACTTTTTTTTTTTGCGGAATTTCCGGTACATTTTCGATTTTCTCACTTGCGCTAACATTAGATGAGTGGAATTTTGATCCTAAAGGAGGTACTCACTGACATTATACTCACTACGGTGTACACAACAGAGAAAACAACACTTTGTTAACTGTCATTGTAATTTTAACCAATCGGCATAGGGCAAGTAGTGACTAGAAGACCGGCAACGGATCAGTAAAGGTGTACAAACAAATCCGCGCCCATTTAGGATTTTCACATAACCTTAATTAATAAAACTATTTTCAAGATATTCCAACACAACCAAAACCAAAAACGTTAAAAAACTGTTAAGAAACTTGCCTCTGGTACATGAGGTACCTTTCGGTGACCGAGCTGTTTATGGTGGCTAAATGGGACAGGCACATGTTTCGTATCCTTTTTCTCGTTTTCAGTGTTATTTTTAAATGTAAGTCCATTCCTTAGCTGTTTTTGTACAGATGTAATCGCCCTGATACTGCTGACCATACTAGGGCTGTTCAATAAGTTGATTGTGGTTGGTGGTGTAAGGTTTTTACGTGAACTGTATGTAAGTTACACTTACCAACCTGTTATGGACCAATTACAGAGCAGATCAGCTGAGTTGTAGTTAAGTTTATTCAACAATTGTATATTTAAGCCTTAATTGTAAGTATAAACATCGTTCACAGTAGGTTTTTGTGCATCCTTAGCAACTTCTGGACAGTTTGGTAAATAATATTTGCTCAGTCAAATACATCAGTTTTCTGTTTTACCTGCAATACATACATTATCTGCTTCTTCGTTTATTGAATCATCCACACCGGACGACACGGAAAGCGAGAATGTCTTGCGGTCAAACTTAATAGGGAGTTGCAGCACTTAATTTAATTGACCACGTGACAGTATTAACCTGCTACTCACTGGAAGATTAGCTTGTGGCGTATACGGCGGAGTGAAACGGTGAGCTATTCCTAATTCCTCAAGCAACTGTTTAAACCGTTGGCCAGTAAATTGGGTGCCATTGTCGGACAGCACGGTCTTTGGACAACCAAAACGAGTTACAATTTCCTCGTAGAAAGCCTGGCTTACGGCACGAGCTGTTGCCTTTCTTATTGCTCGGCACTGTACCCATTTAGTGAAACGGTCTTGGAAAACTACTAGGGAGTTGTTTCCTTTGGCCGAACGAGGTAAAGGGCCAACTAAATCGGTACTGACGGTTTCCTAGGGATTTTTTTTACGAGACGGTTGCATCTGGCCTGGAGGTGCCTGCTGTGAAAGCTTATATCTCTGACAGGAGGAACAATTACGGACATATTAAGCGATATCACGCATCATTCCCGGCCAGAAATAACGTTGGGTAATATGAACGGTAGTTTTTGTTATTCCCAAATGTCCGGCGGTCGGTTCATTATGGTTCTGCCGTAGAACGGTGTCTCGGGCAGTTTTTGGGATGCAAAGTTTCCAATGATCGTTCGGTTCGGCGGTGATACATTCATTTATATCCCAGAAATGTTGGAACAGGCGGCCGTCTTTTATGCAGTAATCGGGAAACTCACTAGGATTGCTCTAACCGACTTTCTTCTTGGCAAGATACCAAGAACACGGCCATCAATAATCTAAAACAGAGAAGCAAAAGGTAAAAATTCAACGATAGTACGATAAACCAGCAATTCCAATCTTGACACTCTTTAATTCAAGAATAAATATTTAAACTATATACAGGGTAATTCAAATTCGACCCTCACCATTGGGATCTCAGAAACCATAAGAGATACGAGAAAGTTTAAATTGGGGCAAAGTCGCGCAATATAAAGCTCAACCAAATGCTGTTTTAAAAATTTTGATTTTCCGAGTATTTCCGAAGATATCCGAAAAAAACTGAAAATTTTTTGATTTTTTGTTTTTATTTATTTCTAACCTTATTTGAAGAGATATCCCAAAACTAAAAGCATCTTTTCATTGCCACTTTTTCCTAGCTATTCGATGATGGATTCAAATTTGCCACACGACGTTTCGTTTTCTGTCAGTCATCATCAACTTTCTTTTTTCTTATGGGCGCCATATTGAATTTTTAGCCCACCAAATAGTACGTTTTATTCTGATTTTAGTGATGTATAATAACTTATGATTTGCTTCATGAATAACCAAATAATTCAATAAAAACTATTTTTACTTTAGTTATTGGCTTTGAGTTAATGGGCCGTTTTAAAAAATGTCATTGTTTGACAGTACTTGTCAAACACGATAATTCGGACGATCATTAGAGCGTCAATCATAGTTAAAAATGTATCTAGAAAAGAAACCCCCGCAGAAAATGTTATTATTATACAAGCATTGCTGAACTATTTAGGTTAATCAGAAAAAGAGATTTGTTGGCATTATCTCTAACTTAAAAGGCTTATTTATGTTTCCAAGAGAAAGATCATCATTTTAGGAACTTCATTTTTTGCCAAATTTCAATTTTTTATAATGTTAAGTGCAAGTTTATAGTTATTTATTTTGGAAGTGACAAACCATTTTTTATTCACTCATATTTATTCGAGTGAATAAACCGGTTTAAGTCACGTGTCTTATACAGTATTTTATTAAATTTCGACTTCTTATATTAAAAAAAAAAAAAACTAAAATTACAGTTCTATTAAATTTGCACCGCGCCCCGTAGATGTAACATTGATGTTTGTTTGTTTACATCTGTAAATAGGCGAATGTCATTCAGAGTGATTTAATAGTTACTTTGCAGCAAGTGACTTAAACCATTTTTTATTCACGAAAAGAACAACTAGGTCCACAAGCGTAGCGAGTGGCCTAAGCTCTTCGAGTGAATAAACCGGTTTAAGTCACGTGTACACCTTTGTGACAAGTACTACCAAGTAATCTTCATAAAACGTCTCATTAACCCAAAGCTAACTAAGGCAAAATCTCTAAAAGCTCTAATGATCGTCCGAATTATCGTGTTTGACAAGTACTGTCAAATAATGACATTTTATGAAACGGCCCATTAACTCAAAGCCAATAACTAAAGTAAAAATAGTTTTTATTGAATTATTTTGTTATTTATGAAGCAAATCATAAGTTATCATACATCACTAAAATCAGAATAAAACGTACTATTTGGTGGGCTAAAAATCCAATATGGCGCCCATAAGAAAAAAGAAAGTTGATGATGGCTGCCAAAAAACAAAACGTCGTGTGGCAAATTTGAATCCATAATCGAATAGCTGAGAAAAAGTGGCAATGAAAAGGTGCTTTTAGTTTTGGAAAAAATCAAATTTTCAGTTTTTTTCGGATATCTTCGGAAGTACTCGGAAAATCGAAATTTTTAAAACTGCATTTGGTTGAGCTTTACATTGCGCAACTTTGCCCCAATTTAAACTTTCTCGTATCTCCTATAGTTTACGAGATCCCAATGGTGAGGGTCGAATTTGAATTACCCTGTATACGTCTGGCACCGTGAAAAAAAAAATTAAGTAAATATTGTAGTCATGCAAAAACACACATGCACAAACAAGGCAGTCTGATAACCCACAATCCAAGCGTGTTCAATCCACTAAAAATCAAAAATGCCCTTCACGTTGGTCGCCAATTTGTTATGTGAAACCTCACGTTAATGAGATTTCAACATTTTTAATTGTGTTAGCTCAAGGTCGTGGATTAATTGCATGAGATAATTACTAGCTCTTAATAAATGGACACTCCTGGATTTACCGTAGGAAATCAAACAAACCGTTAGTTGTATATGTACATGTGTATATTACAAACAAAAAAAAAACAACCACAAAATTTACAATTTACAAATTTTACAAAAATTACAAGGTTGCAAGACTAATGTTGTGAATGAAATGAAATGAAATGAAATTTAAACAGGATCGAAAATGAATTAAAGCAAAAAAAAAACAGAAAAAGTTGTCCCAGTGCCAAACCGTCTCTAACTGCCCTTACCAGTTTTTAAGGACGATGTTTGAGTCCTGGAACCTCCAGTATCCTCTCCCCAGTAGTCAGTAGTGGCCACCGCTGATTTCCAGGTAGGAAATGGGGTCCAGAGACTGGTGACAGGTACCTAAGGCATAAAACAGCAGAACACCAGGGAAAACGAACAAACAGCTTCAACACTTGTTTCGGCAACCAAAAAGGTGACCAGAGGTAATGACAAGTGTTAAAGTTGTTTAAAGCAAACTAATATAAACTAAAAAAAAATTAAATAAAACAAAATCAAGTAAGGAATTGACCTGGTGGCTCAACTCTGACTGAGGCTCTGACCTTTTAAAACTCTGTGGCTGCTGGTCGGTTTTTCCAACACGTGGGTTGGCCCGGAAAACTCTGGACGGAGCAATCCCGGTTAGGTTTCTTCAATCCGATTGGAAAGTTTAGATCTTTGGTCGGAAAAACCCTTAGATCTCTGGTCGGAAAACCCTTAGATCTCTGGTCGGAAAGCCCTTAGATCTCTGGTCGGACCGAACACAATACTGTGATTCGGCCAGATGATCAAGGATTAAAAAAAAATAATTCAAGTCACACACGCTCAGAAGCTAGGTCAGATGTCGGCAGTTTGGGTGCTGTAGTGGTAAAGGGACCGATATCACAAAGTGGGGTGATTAAATAGGCCACAAGGCACCTGACACAAAGAAACACGACCACAAACCGACGCTTCCCCGACAAAAATCGAAACTAATCACGTGACTACGGCACCTGATAACTCATCAGGTCACGCACCCACATTAACCACAAAATGTGCACAAAATGTGCACAAAGTGCAAATGGAGCTATTAAGCGATCGGAATAGGTCTACTAGTGTAACTAGGCCCACGGACATTAAAAACACAAACCAAACGAGTTACGGACGAAAACTCTATTTCGTACGTAACACACACCCCTAAGTAACCAAAAAAAATTAAATTTGTTTATTTTTTTTTAAGTGAAAAAGCACCTCGATACTGACCTGAAGAAAAGCAAACCAAAAGACGGTAAACCACCAAAATCAAGAAAACAAATGCGATGGGCGCCAGCATACCATTTGAAGGAGGCATACAACCTTTCAAGCAAAAATGAAGCTCATCACAGCTATGCAGTAGCTCTGAAGAGAGAAAAAAAAAACACAAGATACCAGTTGACTTGCTCCAGTCTCCCACCCGAACAATATTCCCAGGAGAAGTCGTCATGACCCTACAAATCTCTAACCGGTTTATGTCCAGAAAATTAAAACGGGGTTGAACATGAAACCAACGTTGCGTAAACCTCGTTATGTGAGAGGAAACCTCATTCATTAGTCTCAGTAGAGATAAACAGAGACAGGACTCAACGCTCAGGAAAACCACAGAAAGAGAAACCAAAACAAATCACCTGGCAGGTGGAAATGAAATAAAGAAAACTAACAGGAAAGAGAAGACAATTGTCCACCAACAAAAGAAAAGGTTTTTGATAGGAACCCTCTCTAGAAAACCCGAAAAATACACCGAACGATTAGTGTATCAGTAACCACACAAAAATTAAATCTACTCGGGTGTTCCGAACAAAACCACTGACGCCAAATCTCACGTAACCAAGGTATTGGGGCTGAGGTCGAACACAGTAGAAAGTCCCCGTACTCCAGGGCCATTAAGGTACTTACAGGGACAAGTTGCGGGGAAAAACAATTGACCCAATCGAGCAAAAGGAAAATTGACTCCCTGACACTCCTAAATCGTCCCAAGAACCCACACGGTAACACTCGTTTCTGAACAAAAAAAACTAAGAGGTGTATCCAAAACGGGAAAAAATTAATAAAGACACAATCGAGGAAAAATGTACTCCCTGACACTCCCAAATCGTTCCAGGAACTCTGACCACACGGTAACACTCATTCCAGAACAAACAAATAAAGGGGAATATCCAAAGCGGGAAAATCAATTAATTAAAGTCACAATCGAGAAAAATTAAATCCAATAATAAACAAGTCAAATTTAATTAAATTAAAAATGGTACACGATGTTAAAATGTGTTATTCGGTAATACGGTATCCACAGAATCTTTCAACTAAACAATTGAGTATATAAGTACCCGCCACTGTCCCTTAATAATGACACTTATTGAAAAAGGTGTTTCACTTATTGAACAAATGTCATTATCACCAAATCAAGAAAACACAAACTTGTTCATTATGGATTCAATCAATTAGAAAAACATACGACCGACTCAAATCGTGTACACCTATTAAACGAAACAAAGTTAGAGTCAATCCTAACAAAAACTAAATCTCAATAATCAGGAGTCAGACGAATGAACATCAGAATGCTCAGACTCGTCACTTAAAGTCACATCCGGTTTAATGTCAGATACATGCCAATCTCCCAAATTATTTCCATCCCTGTCAACCAAACGGTATACCAAATTAGAGAGGACTTTAGAAATAGTGTCACGTTTAATTTATGAGCCCTTCTGGGTTCATCAATTAAACTGACTCACGACGTTAAACGTCGTGCCGGGATCTCAGTTTTAAGGATGGAATCAAACACTGAGTTTTCTATTAAACACTTAAATCTATTAAATGTAGTATACATAAATGGGTCTGCACAATACGGTCATAAACACACTAAAAGTTGACAATTTAACAATTGTACTTCCATAGATTCATAAGCTAAGGACTTAGCATTTTCTGGCGGCTGGCTTGGTCACTTTCGTGTTGGAACAACTTTGGAGAATGGACTACTTAACTTGATCTTTTTTCGACGAGGAGAGTCGACATCTTGACTCTCTTGGTTCAGCTGGTCGCACTACCGTCGATTGGTTCACACTCCCCCTATACTGCTGCAATCGGCGTGTTTTATACCCGATTGATCGGCTGACGTAGTTTGTTATTGTTCGTCGCCTGTTTTTCATATTCCTGCAACGCAGGTGGTGGTGACTCATCACCGATACGATGCACTCAGTGCATCATGGTGCGACCTTGCCTCGTGCGCTTAATATTTCGCAATCCTCGAATATTCTTATGTTTTTAAGTCAATAAGTCCATCTTTTGAATTAATGGATTTTCCATTCGTGACAATAGTACAAGGAATGTACCTAGGTGACAACTTGGCAGCAAAACCGTCTACTGCTTTAGATGAAACATAATTTTTCTTCCAGACCTGATCTCCAACATGATACTTAGCATCTCTCTTTCGAAAATCATAACGTTGTTCACTTTGAATGTAAGAGTTATGAAGTCGGTTCCGAACTTCTTCATATATGTTAGGTAATTCCTGAACTGTATTGGGGTTATGCACTTTATCAGAAATTTCCACTTTATTGTCAGCATTATCACTGATTAAACCATAAAATGAACCCTCAACAGGTATATTTCTGGCAAAGTTTAAAAATGCAGGAGAGAAACCAGTAATTTCATATTTAGCCAGTCTAATAGCCTAGGCAAATTGGAAAATAGATTTATCACAATCCCTGTGATTTTCATGAATGTAGGATCTTATTGCAGTGATTATCACTTGGTTGACTCTTTCAGTGTGGTTTACTTGTGCATGATATTTAGCGATATACCAAATTTTCTGGGCACTATACTTAGTCATGAGATCTTTAAACTCCTTGCTAGTAAACTGACTACCATTGTAACAAGAGAAAATTTGGCAAACCCCAAACAAAAGGAAAACTTGATTTTGAATGAACTTAACTATGGCCTTAGAAGTCGCTTTCGCCATAGGGTGCACAAGTACAAATTTAGTGAACCAATCCACCACAACAAGAACGTACTGGTTTCCCGATTTTGATCTTGGATAAGGACCAATTAGGCACTCCATTAAATCGGCTGTTTTACGTCATATATTTTTGGAAGGGCAAGCACAGGACATCCTACCATTAGTTTCATTGTAGAGATCGCTTCTATAAGACGTTTTTTCGTGGATAATTAGTAGTGGATTGTGAATTTATTTAAACTAGCTAAAATGAGTGATTACTATTTTAAAATACGTGCCCAAAACCCCGAAGTAGCGGTTAGGTACGAACAGAAAATAAAAGTTATGGGTGTTGACCCCTTTGAACTTAAAGATGACCAGTTTAGCATATCGGCTGCAGATTTTCCTCCTGTAAGTAACATGGATATAATTAGCTACTTAGTTCTTTCTACTAGTTACTATACTGACAGCAAATGAAAGCATTTAAAAGTTTGAATGCATTCAAATACTTTGATGCTGGCTTTGTAAGCAACTGTGGAGCTCATAAAATTAGTGACTATATTGTGTTGATAGGAAAGGTATTTTACTTTTCAGTCAGTTCTCTGAACACAATCTATATTTTTTATTTTTTATTTAGGTCAAACATTATCAAAGAATGAATGAACATCCCCTGAAGGTTTGGATTATTTGTCAACAAGATGGAAGTGTAAATAGTGCTCATTGCACCTGTATGGCTGGTTTAAGTGAAGTTTGTAGCCATGTAGGAGCTTTGTTGTACTCAGCTGAGTACATAAACACAATGAAAGCAAGCACTTCTTCAACTGATGTACGAGCCATGTGAAAAGTTCCAACAGTACGAAAAATTGAATACAAACCTGTCAGTGAAATTAATTTTGGAACTACCTTTCACTACACAGACAATCAAAGTATTCCCCCATATCAAATCAGGAACTAAATCATTTGATGTGCAAAATAGATGAAATAGGCAGCACTTGTCCACTGATGCGGATTATTGAGCCATTTGCAAGTCACATAGCAAGCCAAGTTCCATTAGAAAATAGTATTGACAAACCATATGCCAGCCTTTACCAAGAAGAGTTCCAAACATATTCTTTAGCTGAACTTGTCAGTATTGGGTTTTCCCTCAATATTTCCATTGCCGAGGATGATTGTCTTAAAATGCAAGAAGCCACAGTTAGTCAGTCATTATGTGAGAGTTGGTTTCAACAACGAATAGGACGAATAACAGCCTCAAATTTCAAAAAAGTCACCAGAACATCTTTGGATAAGCCATCTCTTTTTTTAATAAAACAGATATGCTATCCACTCAATTCCATTTTTAAAACAGCAGCCACTGAATGGGGAAAAAAACATGAAAAAGATTGGATATAAGCTTATGAAAATGAGCAAAAAATGTTTCATGATAACTTTGTAATCAAACCAGTTGGGTTCTGCATAAATTCAGAATATCCATATTTTGGAGCATCCCCAGATGCCATGGTTTGGAAGTCAAGTGTCCATTTCTGTTAAAAAACAATTCAATTGAAGACATGTGTAAAAAATCATCATTTTTTTTTAAAAACAAAGTGAAAATGGAATTTTTTTAGATAAATCACATTCATGTTTTTATTAAATCCAACAACAGATGGCAATTACCAAAACACAATTTTGTGATTTTGTTGTTTGGAGTCCCTCAAATGCACTATTTGTGGAAAGAATTGACTTTGATCAAGAGTTTTGGTATTATAATTCTGAAAAAGTACTTTCATCTAAAAATAATTTTACCAGAACTTTTAGGGAAATTTTTTACTACAAATTCTAACAAGTCAATGTTGTATTGTTTTTGCAAATCTGCAGATGATGGTTCACCAATGATTTGTTGTGATAACGAAAACTGTGACATTAAATGGTTCCCTTTTAAACGTGTTAATTTAAAAGAAACTCCTGATGATTTATGGTTGTGCCCAAATTGTATTAGGATTTAAGGTCAGATCAATATATTACTATTGTTTGACTAATAAATAAAGTTGTAAACCTTTGTTTTTTTCACTATACAATTTATTTTATTATTAGATTTAGTATTACTAGTACTTATATGTACTAGTTTTTCATATAATAAATCACACTGTTTAAGAGTTAAGTTTCTATAATGTTCTAAATTTGTTACAAACATATTATGTAATATTATAAATAAGAAGATTTAACATTTACATAATAATATTGTCACACCCGTGTTAGTAGTTACGGTGCACACCCAGTAACCACCATAGTCAGCAAGGTTAGCGTAATGAGGTCGCTGACGAGTATAAAAGATGCACCGTAGCTCGGCTAAGGCACCGAACTCTGGGGCATCTCCAGAGGGAGGTCACTGGTCTCTAGGTCGGTCTTCGAGCATCAGTCCGAACTTTCTAGTGCCCGGACGGCACCGATACCTTCTTGGAAGCCCAGGCTGAAAAGACAAGAGTTCTTACGCATACCAAGAGGTGACCGTCCGAACTCTTGACCCTATCAGTACCTGAAGTAAGTCATTTGGGCGTGTCGGTCATAGGGGCTCCCTGCTCGTATCGAGCGGGTTTCGGTTGGCGACACTTCAAGAGGGCTTGCAGTGCCTTAAGTAAATCCTTTGGGCGTGTCGGACATAGGGGCACCCTGCTCGTATCGAGCGGGTTCCGCTTGGAGGCACATCAGAAGGCCTTACGCACATACACCCACACCCACACACTTACACACCCCCTCTTGGACAGTGTTCCATGTGCGTCCCGCCAGCGGCGGTGCTAGCGGCCATCTGGGGGTAAGAGCTAGCTCAATGTTAACAGAGTATTAAATAAAGACGACATACTTAAGCTACGATCTTGTTTCTCTTCCTACGCTACCCCCTAAACGTGACATGGTGGAGGCGCTCCGTTCAATCCCCGTCTATTAATCCTCACATTGATAGACACACCCTCGCAAATTGAAGCCAATTAAGTCACAAAAAAAAGATGAAGGAATAACAGAGAAGAAAGAAGAGAGGGAAAGACCAGAAGAAAGAAGAGAGACAAAGAGAGAGAAAGAAAGAGAGATCAGGAAGACGACTCAACCATGCCCACCCCCACAAGTTCAAGCACACCCCAGAAGAATCAAGACGAGTTTTGAAGGACCAGCCTGCAGGTCCGCAGTTGCTTGAACTGAGTAGGGCAATATCAAGAGCGGCCTGCAGGTTGCCCTAAACATTTTAGTGCATAGGAGCACATATTAGTTTTGTATTTTATTGGGTAAGATAAAACTAAATTTTTTGATGACTAGGTTTTATAAAATAAGTGTATGTATAGTTAATGCAATAACAATATCTCGATTTCTAGGCCAGTAACGCCATTCCAGACCTAGACACTTTGCTGAGGTAGCAAAATCGCGCAAGTATCAGGTGTTTTGTTTATAATAAGGTCATATGCGAATACATGTTATGTCTGTTTATGTTATTGGAGTCGGGCTTGTTTGCTAATTAATTGTTGACTTTAGGGGCCACCTAATTACCTCGTTGCGTCTATCGACAAATTGACCTGAAGCGAGAAGAAGAGGAGCAAGCCTAGGAGAAACCAGCATCTTCGGATGGGTTCCGCACCGTCGGTTCTACACCAGCGTGCACCCAGAGTCCTTCAGATGACGGGCTGAAGAAGGTTCTCCACATGGGCTTAGAAATGACGATGTATAGTAGTCCAAAGCAACGTGTGCCAAAAAGAGAGCACGCAATGGACCAAAGATGTCGAAGCTAAGCGATGGATTTCCGCTTAGGCAATGTAGTGCCGAGAGAAGGTACTAGAAGATGGTGCCCGATGCAGGGGACAATTTACGCTTAAATGAGAAGGCAAGAAGATGGACGCAACAACAAGGTTGAAAGGTGACCCAATGAAAGGAATAATTGGTTTTGAATATACAAACATGGCAACGTCTAAAAATCGAGAAGTAGAAGTAGTTAAGATATTTTTTCAATAAAGCTTTCCCCACACTTTTTTTAGCAAATACGTAACGTGTTAGTTTGAAGAAGTAATAATTGTTGGTTTGAATAAAGAACATCCCCACCTGCTTTATAAAGTAAGATTAGAGAATAAGTAAGTTGCTCTAGTAAACATAAGCTTTTAGTGTTCGGGGCGAACACTTGTTGGAAGGGGGAGATGTCACACCCGTGTTAGTAGTTACGGTGCACACCCAGTAACCACCATATTTATTTTTATTTATTTGATTTATTAATTCCACTCAATGTTTACAACAGAACAATGTAACATTATGGGAACATCAACACAAAGTCCGTCACAAAAAAAACACTTAAAAATATCACAATATTAAAAACCAAGTTTTTTTATCGGGCACAGGGCACAGGTATTGATAAAACCAGTTTCTCGATCTGGAAGCGGCCACTCACAGTTCATCGCTATCAAAAAGTTCTGCTACTGTATAGTAGCACCTATTTATAAGGAAATCCTTCAACTTATTTTTAAAGTTTTTATTTACTGAGAAACCATCAAATAAACAGGTTATTTTCTGCAATTTATTCAAACATTTAATGCCCATATAGTTCGGATCAGTTTGCGAAATTGCCAATCTACATTTAGGAAGAATAAACTCACTCTTTGTCCTAGTGTTATGTCTGTGTATAGAACTTTTTTGCTGTAAATTATTGTTCTTTTCTATTATAAAGATAATCAACAAATATATATACAAACAAGACAACGTCATTATTCTCAGGGTTCTGAATGCATTCCTACAAGATTCCATGGGACGCACCCCAACCATAGCTCTGATTATTCTTTTTTGTAAAATAAACACCGACCCGGCAGCACGAGAGTGACCCCAATATATCAAACCGTAAGATAAGCGAGACTGCACCAAGCCAAAATACAGCAATTTCAACACCTCCAGAGACACCGTTGTTTTAATATTTCTGATCATATAGCAGTATGAACTTAATTTAGAGTTAATCATGTCGCCATGCAATCCCCATGCAAGTTTCTGATCTACAGTGATGCCCAGAAATCTGACGCCATCGACGCTCTGTATCGACCTACCCTCTGTCCAGATTAAAGGGCTACAGTTTATCGATTTGTTCTTTGTGGTAAACTGAATTGCGTATGTTTTATCTGTGTTCAGCTTCAAACCATTCTTTTGACACCACGTCGCCATGGTAGAAGTCGCTAACTGACATTTTTCTATAAGATTTTGAAAACTATTAGCTGTTATTATGACACTGCAGTCATCTGCATATATTATGGGAAAGCCAATTTCTCGAAATGAATCCTCCAAATCGTTTATATAGACGTTAAATAAAGTAGGAGATAGGCAGGACCCCTGCGGTGTACCAACAGCCACCTCACAACTATCTGATCTCGAGCCGCAGACGTCCACCACCTGACTTCTCCGGGACAAATACGAATGCACCCATGAGCCAGCAGGACCCCTCACGCCCGCACATGCAAGCTTTCGAATGAGTAAGTCTCTGTCGAGAGTGTCAAAGGCACGCGACATGTCGAAAAATAATCCAGCAACTTCGTTTTTATTATTTAGTGCTTCATACACATTGCTCAAAGCCATGTCTAAAGCCGTTTGAGTAGAATAGCCCGGGCGAAAACCATTTTGATGCCTAGAAATAATATTATACTTTTCTAAATACTTGGATAAACGAACATTAAAACAATACTCAAAAATTTTACTAAACTGACTTGCTAGTGCAACCGGTCTAAAATTTCTCACATCGCTATGGTCACCTTTGCCTTTATATATGGGTATCACCTTAGACGTTTTTAAGGCGTCAGGATAAATTCCCTGATCAAAGCTGAGGTTTATTAAACTCGATATTGGTTCAGCTAAAATGTCAGCAACTGCTATAATTACCGTCCCAGAGATGCCGTCAACTCCGCAAGACTTTTTTTTACATATTTTATTTATTGTCGTGTATATTTCTAATGTTGTAGTAGGAAAGAGGAAAAAGGAGCGCATACTTGATTTTAAAGAGCATTTTGTGATATCCGGCTTATTAGGAGCCATTGGTAAATTTACAAAAAAGTTGTTAAATTCTTCACTGATAGCCCGATGATCATTCAATATTTTTCCTGTCGTAGAGAATGGATCAATAATGCTTATAGCAGCTGTACTACTATATTTACCACGACTTTCGTTGATGATGTCCCAAGAGGTTTTGTTAATATTTTTTGAAGCTAATAATCGTCTGTTATTAAACGACCTTTTTTCTTCTCGCAGTCGCGCCCGATATATTTTTTTCAAAGCTAAGTATTTGTTGTTGTATACTTGATTAGCTATTCGTTTGTTAATAGCTGCCATTTCTTTCACTAATTTTGAGAGCTCGATAGTCTCTCTGGAAAATCGCAGACTGATAAACCGTTAACAAAATGACCGAAAGTGATTTACAAACTGAAGAATGACAGACTGTCAAGTGATGCTGTCGTCTGCCAACGATGTCACTGTAGCGGGATAAGAGAGGAAATCAAACAAAGTAAACAAACGACTTTAATTAGTTGATTAAATTAACTTGAAGGTTTAAGCAAAATTAGAATGGATTATAATTGAAAGACTTGCTTTTTACATGCGCGACGAAGGGGAGCCTGAAGGGAAGAAAGTCACAAGGGGGAGGCTTCACAAGTTAAAAAAGGGAGAATCAGGGAAGAAAAGGGGCAGACGTGGTGGCAGGGTTAAAAATTCAGAGACCTGAAGAACGCAATGGCCGGGTGAAGAAGTTGGTCATTCAAGCAGATGTGTTGACTGTCAATGGAAGCATTATTAATTTCCAGAACCTCCAGAAGATTTCGAAGATTGCTCTTTTCACATAGATGTAATGCTTTGAACCCCTGTTCAATGTTAAAGGAGTGATTAGTAAGGGTGAGGTGTCGAGCAAAATTGGATTTGATAGTAGTGTTATCTAAGTTCGGGTTCTGCTGGAATTTATTAACCTCTCTAGTGTGTTCATGGACTCTGGTTGAAAACTTTCTACTTGTTTGATCGATGTAGAGAGCTGTACACTGTGGGGTACAGCAAGACAACCGGTAAACTCCAGATCTCCGAAGTAAGGGAGTGGGATCTTTTAAATTGGAAAGGAACCGCCTGGAATTATGTTGAACTTTAAAACAAATTTTGATGTTGTGTGATTTAAAAATGTTTTTTAATTGTAATGAAACAGTGCCATAAAAGGGTATGGAGAAAAAAGTGGTTTATTTATTTACGTCAGGTATAATTAGATCTTTGTTAATGTATTTGTTAAAATGGTTGTAATAAAGTTCGTTTATTAAAAAGGATGGAAAGTTATTATTCAAGGCTATTGTTTTATCCATGAAAGTTCAGTGTTAAAGTTATGTTGGGACATTGGAATGCTGAAAAGGCGATGGAAAAATGGGTTTAAGGATGCAATTTTCTGGTTGAAGGTGAAAAAAATTTCCGCCAATAGAGGGGAAAGGCATGATCCCATTGCGAGGCCTTTGGTTTGTGCATAAAACTTGTTATCAAACTGAAAGAAATTCTGATCAAGAACCAAAGCTACTAGAGACACCAAATCCTCCACCTGGAAAGGGTCAGTGTTCTCACAGCTGGACAGTAATCCCTGTACTAGGAAAATGCAGGAGGGATGCTTGGAAAAAGGTTCGACACATAGAAAGATACCATCATAGCGGTTGGAGGTATGAATAGATTTTTCAATTCACAACATAGTTCAGTGGAATTTTTAATTGAGTATCTGTTGTTGAAGTTGGTGATTTGAAGAATTGTGTCGTGCAACCAGGAGGAAAGACGGTGACAGGGGGAACCACAAAAGGATAAGTACAGGTCTGATGGGGATGTTTTGTTTATGAATCTTAGGAAGACCTATACCTATACCCTGTGACGCTACAGGGACACCCCTAGAAATGACATTTTTGACGTTAGCAGAAAGAATTTGTAAATCTTTGACATTAGGTTGGAAGTTGAAATTATATTTGAGACCCTTATTTAATATGTCAAGGTCTGACAAGGTCAAATTGCAGTTAGAAAGGTTGAGTGTTCGGGGGTGGAAGTTGAACGTTGAATTTGAGTTGCGCTGAACCCCGAAAGCGCCGCAAAAAACGTTATTGTCAAAAATGGGGGGGAGGAGAAGAAGCGACGAAACCCCTGTCTTTTGACGGAGGGGAGAGGGAAGTATATATATGGAGTTGTATTTAAGGTATGGGGGGTGGTGGTTCTTTTAATAATACACTTGTGCCTGCACTATTAATTAACTATTAAAAGAACTCGTGAAGGGTTTTAAACTTCTTCTGTTCTTAGTCTTGTAAGGCTATCTACATTTGCATTCATTTTTCCTGATCTATATTGAGCAGTAAAACTGTATTCCATTAGGAACATCCTCCATTTGGCCAGTCTGGAACTTGGATCCTTAATATTCAATAAATATTTCAGTGGCCGATGGTCTGTCATAATTGTAAAATAAGTTCCTGTTAAGTAGATTCGGTATTTCTTAACAGCGTACACTATAGCCAGGCATTCTTTTTCAATTGTCGAATACCGCTGTTCAGCAGTATTCAGCGTACGGCTGGCGTAACATACAGGATGTTCAATTCCGTCATATTTTTGCGCTAAAATGGCGACGATTGCAGTTGCACTTGCGTCTATGTTCAAAATAAATTCAAGATTCATATCTCGGTACTTTAGAATAGGCGGCTTAATCAAAGCTTGTTTCAGAGCCATTTTTAATTTTTCTTGGTCAACTGGGTCAATGGGTGAATAACCTTGGCAAAATTTAGAACACGTACCTCTTTAACTGTCTTTGGCACAGGATAATTTTCAAAAATTCCAGTTTTCTCAGGCTGGGTAGTGTACCCACCGGCTTTTATAATGTGTCCCAAGTATTCGGCTTCCCGTTGTAAAAATCTACATTTAGTTGGTTGCCTCCTAGAATCGAGATTCTAAGAGCCTTGGCAAGAAAGTCCCTTAGAAATAGTAGTGCCAAAGCCTACCTCATCCCGCCCCACAGATTTATTACAAGGTTATAATAATCCTTGCCCACCCCCTGTAATTCGAGAGAGAAACAGTGTGATACGCCCTAACAATACTGCAGCAATGGCTAACATGACTTTACAGGTAGCTTTGGCTGAGCCAAAAACTCCAGCCACCCCAAAGTTTACATGTCCACCTACATTTAACCCATCTATAGACTCTCCCATTATTTTTGTGAATAAATATGAAAAAGCAGCGATTGCAAACAGCTGGTCGGAAAACCACAAAATTTCCTACTTAGCAAATTTCTTGGAAGGCCCGGCTCAGACTTGGTTTGATGGTTATATTAACGAACCGGCGAACCAGGCAAAAACATGGACGAATATAAAAACAGACTTTTTAATAGAATTTTCTGGTGAACAGCCACTAAGAAAATTAAAGTTTCGATTAAATACACGAAAACATCAAGACAATGAGGATGTTAAAAAATATTATTTCGATTTACTTGCGTTGGCAACAGAAATTGACCCGACCATGTCTTTTGACACTTTTAGGGACCATTTTGAAAATGGTTTACATCCATCCTACTATGAAATGTATTACTTGCTGAGTTCAGGTAATAAAAATTTAAATGACTTAAAACAGCTAGTGTTAAAGCTGAGTGACATTAAAGAGAGAGCCCTTGTGAATCAGATGACACGTGATACGGCACTGCTTTCCGTGTCCGATGCGTTAAATAATGAGAATAAAATAGTCAGGAGCGGACTAGGAATACAACAAATTTTCCACGCAGAGATGGCAATCCAAATAGAAATCGAGTCTATTGTCACGTTAAGGGTTGGTTGAGGGGGAAGAATACACAGGATTCCACAAGTAACCCAGTTTTATTAAGTTATAGGGCAGAAGGAACACGGGGGGCGACGCTTTAACGGGGATGAATGAACCCTAGACTTAGGTCCGAGGGCATTCACCGAGCCGGTAAAGACGTGAAGAACCTAGCAAAGGGAGGTAAGTAGGAACGGCAACTTAAGCTGCTCGCCCACACTATTTCCTTTGCTAGGGCTGATCTAGGGTGTGGCACTTGGTCACCTACTGCTCCACGTTAAGTTCCACAATAGGCATACCCAGACTAACCCAGAGATCAGTCAGTGACTTCCCTCTGGGGAAGACCCCAGAGTTCGGTAATCTATACGTGCTTTTGGTGCAGTATTTATACCCACATCATGACCCCAATTCGCCAATCTTGCTGACACAAACATTGTACTGGGGGAGACCGGGGCAACTTAGGGTAACGGCACCTAGTGTAATCTTTATGTTACACTATTATAATAGTAATAGCACAAGGAGAAATTTCGTAGATAACAGGAATGTCGCCAGTAACGGTCCGAACAGGAATTTTGTCAATTATCGTGGAAATTTTACAAGAAATATGCCACCAAGGAACAGTGCCGTTAATAATGATTCAAATAATGGCGGTCAACGGCCATATTACCAAAATCGGGATATACAAAGGAATAGAAATAATGAGTACAGAGGTCCAAACCATGGAAACAGAGCACCTTACCGAAATCAAGGTAATAGCTATTTACCTAATACAAGAACACACGATGGACGCATTAAATGCATTAATTTTATTTATTTATTTATTTATTTATTTATTTGATTTATTAATTCCACTCAATGTTTACAACAGAACAATGTAACATTATGGGATCGTCAATTTATAGGTATAGTTATCTAACATGTATAATAATTAGAATAAACGACACCAACACAAAGTCCGTCACAAAAAAAACACTTAAAAATATCACAATATTAAAAACCAGGTTTTTTTATCGGGCACAGGGCACAGGTATTGATAAAACCAGTTTCTCGATCTGGAAGCGGCCACTCACAGTTCATCGCTATCAAAAAATTCTGCTACTGTATAGTAGCACCTATTTATAAGGAAATCCTTCAACTTATTTTTAAAGTTTTTATTTACTGAGAAACCATCAAATAAACAGGTTATTTTCTGCAATTTATTCAAACATTTAATGCCCATATAGTTCGGATCAGTTTGCGAAATTGCCAATCTACATTTAGGAAGAATAAACTCACTCTTTGTCCTAGTGTTATGTCTGTGTATAGAACTTTTTTGCTGTAAATTATTGTTCTTTTCTATTATAAAGATAATCAACAAATATATATACAAACAAGACAACGTCATTATTCTCAGGGTTCTGAATGCATTCCTACAAGATTCCATGGGACGCAGACCAACCATAGCTCTGATTATTCTTTTTTGTAAAATAAACACCGACCCGGCAGCACGAGAGTGACCCCAATATATCAAACCATAAGATAAGCGAGACTGCACCAAGCCAAAATACAGCAATTTCAACACCTCCAGAGACACCGTTGTTTTAATATTTCTGATCATATAGCAGTATGAACTTAATTTAGAGTTAATCATGTCGCCATGCAATCCCCATGCAAGTTTCTGATCTACAGTGATGCCCAGAAATCTGACGCCATCGACGCTCTGTATCGACCTACCCTCTGTCCAGATTAAAGGGCTACAGTTTATCGATTTGTTCTTTGTGGTAAACTGAATTGCGTATGTTTTATCTGTGTTCAGCTTCAAACCATTCTTTTGACACCACGTCGCCATGGTAGAAGTCGCTAACTGACATTTTTCTATAAGATTTTGAAAACTATTAGCTGTTATTATGACACTGCAGTCATCTGCATATATTATGGGAAAGCCAATTTCTCTTAATGAATCCGCCAAATCGTTTATATAGACGTTAAATAAAGTAGGAGATAGGCAGGACCCCTGCGGTGTACCAACAGCCACCTCACAACTATCTGATCTCGAGCCGCAGACGTCCACCACCTGACTTCTCCGGGACAAATACGAATGCACCCATGAGCCAGCAGGACCCCTCACGCCCGCACATGCAAGCTTTCGAATGAGTAAGTCTCTGTCGAGAGTGTCAAAGGCACGCGACATGTCGAAAAATAATCCAGCAACTTCGTTTTTATTATTTAGTGCTTCATACACATTGCTCAAAGCCATGTCTAAAGCCGTTTGAGTAGAATAGCCCGGGCGAAAACCATTTTGATGCCTAGAAATAATATTATACTTTTCTAAATACTTGGATAAACGAACATTAAAACAATACTCAAAAATTTTACTAAACTGACTTGCTAGTGCAACCGGTCTAAAATTTCTCACATCGCTATGGTCACCTTTGCCTTTATATATGGGTATCACCTTAGACGTTTTTAAGGCGTCAGGATAAATTCCCTGATCAAAGCTGAGGTTTATTAAACTCGATATTGGTTCAGCTAAAATGTCAGCAACTGCTATAATTACCGTCCCAGAGATGCCGTCAACTCCGCAAGACTTTTTTTTACATATTTTATTTATTGTCGTGTATATTTCTAATGGTGTAGTAGGAAAGAGGAAAAAGGAGCGCATACTTGATTTTAAAGAGCATTTTGTGATATCCGGCTTATTAGGAGCCATTGGTAAATTTACAAAAAAGTTGTTAAATTCTTCACTGATAGCCCGATGATCATTCAATATTTTTCCTGTCGTAGAGAATGGATCAATAATGCTTATAGCAGCTGTACTACTATATTTACCACGACTTTCGTTGATGATGTCCCAAGAGGTTTTGTTAATATTTTTTGAAGCTAATAATCGTCTGTTATTAAACGACCTTTTTTCTTCTCGCAGTCGCGCCCCATACATTTTTTTCAAAGCTAAGTATTTGTTGTTGTATACTTGATTAGCTATTCGTTTGTTAATAGCTGCCATTTCTTTCACTAATTTTGAGAGCTCGATAGTCTCTCTGGAAAATCGCAGACGTTTGTCCGTTTGGTTTCTGTTTTTAATAAATTTCTCTGGAAAACTATATGAGTATAAGTAATCAAATATTGAGAAAAAAGTGCAAAATTGAGCGTCGACGTCGCCAGACCCATCAGCTAGGCCCAGATCCACCCGCATTAACTCGTCTCGAAATGCTTGTAATGAACGTTGGTTTATTGGTCTTACCAGTTTCATTGGGGGTGAGCTGATATTCGTTACCACCTCGAGGTACGCAATTTGATACGTATGATCCGACAAATCATTATCTACCACAGCAACATCGCAACACTCCCAATCAGTAAATATATTGTCAATACATGACTCAGATGTATTTGTAACTCGTGTAGGAAGAAATATAGTCGGCCTAATACCGAACCCTGAGAATAAATTAGTTAGAGCAATACTACTACTATCTCTAGTTTTAGGCAAAAAATTTATATTAAAATCTCCGCATATTATGTAACTGAATCTTTTATCATAAATGTGGTGCATCAGGTCAAGCAACCTGCAAAAAAATGTATCCATACCTGCGCCCGGCGATCTGTACAGAGAACAGACAAACAACTGAGTTTCATGTATCACAATTTTAACACACGCAACTTCTAATGTTTTTTCCTGGCAGAATTTGCTAACATCTACAGTAGTAACGTTGAGGCCTCTTCTTGCCAATATACATACTCCACCCCTGATGTACTCCTTCCGGCAGAAGGACCCGACAATGTGGTAGTTTTGAATATGAACACTTTCAATATGGTTGAGTTGCCAATGTTCTGACAAGCAACAGATTTATATATGTTTATTTTTTAGGGTAATTTCGAAACTATTCAGTTTATCCGTCGTAAGTCCCTGCACATTAAAGTTCATTATTTTAAGTTTGTTTCTATTATGGTTTGGTTTAAAAAATCATCAGCGGCAACGTCGCTTTTTTTTGTTTCACTTTGAGATCCGCGGTTTTTGGGAAAAAAGTATCGGTTTAGTAATGTTCCTCTGGGCCAGATGGCGCCGTCCATAATACTGTCCTTCCTATCAAATGGCACCCCTATCCGAAAAGATGCAACACTGTCTCGATTTTTCAGTTCCAATTTAGTACAGCTTACTTTGCAAACTCTTGACAAATGATCCACAATTTGTTTTTCTGTAGTGGACTGGTTAAGCCTAGTTACATATATCCAAGCGGTTTTTTCTACTGCTTGCAAAGAATTGGACGTTTCTTCTCCTTTTCCTTCGACAAAAAGTTGTTTATGTTTATTTCTGGGACCGCGTCGTTCTACTTTTGTAAAGAAAAGGTCACTGGCCTTTTCTGTCCGGTCAGTACTGGTTTTTGTATATCTATTTGGTTCACTAGACACACTCAAACTATTCCCATTGTCAACATGAATATTTTGATTTTTTGCAGATATCTTCATGTTCTGTTTACTACTTTCATGAGTACCCGCCTTTGTTGTATTATTTATATTCACAATCTTAGAAGAACAACTAACAGATGGCGACACTTGTTTATCTTTCAGTATATTTTCGTCTTTGGGGTTATTTGGCTTATTTGCACCCTTAGCGGTAATTTGAGCAAAACTCCTCGTTGCACGCAAATCTAAACTCAACTGTGTTAGCTGCTCACCCTGTCTATTCACGTCTCTCTCCAATGTGGCAAGTTTTTCTTCAATCTTCAGGAACAATGCTGTCAACATGGAAGTAGATTCTCCACATGTTTGGCAAAACCACCTCAAACTGGAATTTTCACTCAACATTTTACTTTCTGACCTTTCCAGATTAGCACAGTGTTTGTGTAACACTACACTACACAATCCACCACATTTAATTACGGCTTCGTTATGTTTTATATCTACAAAACATTTAGTACACTTTGCAGCGTTGTTCAATACATGCGCCATCTTGGAAAAGTTCATAGTCAGCAAGGTTAGCGTAATGAGGTCGCTGACGAGTATAAAAGATGCACCGTAGCTCGGCTAAGGCACCGAACTCTGGGGCATCTCCAGAGGGAGGTCACTGGTCTCTAGGTCGGTCTTCGAGCATCAGTCCGAACTTTCTAGTGCCCGGACGGCTCGATACCTTCTTGGAAGCCCAGGCCGAAAAGGCAAGAGTTCTTACGCATACCAAGAGGTGACCGTCCGAACTCTTGACCCTATCAGTACCTGAAGTAAGTCCTTTGGGCGTGTCGGTCATAGGGACTCCCTGCTCGTATCGAGCGGGTTTCGCTTGGCGACACTTCAAGAGGGCTTGCAGTGCCTTAAGTAAATCCTTTGGGCGTGTCGGACATAGGGGCACCCTGCTCGTATCGAGCGGGTTCCGCTTGGCGGCACATCAGAAGGCGCACATACACCCACACCCACACACCTACACACCCCCTCTTGGACAGTGTTCCATGTGCGTCCCGCCAGCGGCGGTGCTAGCGGCCCTCCTAATCTGGGGGTAAGAGCTAGCTCAATGTTAACAGAGTATTAAATAAAGACGACATACTTAAGCTACGATCTTGTTTCTCTTCCTACGCTACCCCTTAAACGTGACAATATAATAAGTTGATGTCATGTGTGATTTTTTTAATATAAAAAATACCTACCAAATAATAATTATATTGTTTATGATATATTCAAACAATTATTATATAATGCTTGGAAACTAAGTTTATTGCATTTAAATTCATATAATTTAAAAATACTTTAATTTAATGGGACAACTGAGGGACATAAATTTACTAAACCACAGCACACTAACACTATCTCATCAAGCAAACCATTCGTTTCTCGATTTGCTAACAAGTGATCTGACTGTGACTTTGACCTTGTTTCTTCTAGATCCACAGGGTCTAACTGATCCTTGCCCCGTGTAAAAGCAGGTAATTTTACTGTTGCCTGAAATAACTCCACAAACTCTTTAATCAAACATCCCCTATCTGCCATTATAATATCTCCTCGACATAACTTCTGTAGAAATGTAGAATTCTGGGTAAGGCATTTATCTGAAATGCGTCCTCCCCAACTCGCACTAATGTAAGAAATAGAACCTTGAGGAGTGATGCCAATCAGATATTTGATAGTCTCACTGTGCTTGTAGTTAGACCAAGCCTGAGCAGCAGTGAGTAAATTGGAAGGTGTTTCGCACCGTAAACAGTCAATAATCACAGCAGTTTTGCCGTGAAATGATTGTTTGAAACATTTTGGCATAGTTTTCAGTAAAACTGCTCTCTCTGGCCATACAATAAGATTTTTAAAACGCATGTACGTAATATGTATGGTGGTTTTAGAGTTTGCTGACGCAGTTGAAATACTTATGCCAAACCTATATGAGATGTCAGTGTAATCTAAGTTCAACCTTAGTTTCATTAATGTCAACAGCAATTGGTCCTCTGAGGCCAACACATTTTTTCCATGAATTTTCATATATTGTTTAATAAAAGCAAGACATAACTCAAAATGTTTGTAGGATGGCAGCCCAGTGTAATAATGTATCTAAGTATTGTTGGATTTTATGGCCTCGCATGATATTTGGGTTTTTAACATTTTAGAAATTTGTTCTGTTTTGTTGGCTAATTCAAGAAAAATCTTCTGCATTTTAATCAAATCAACATCTGTTTGGGTGGATTTGGATAAATCATGATCACAGTGGCATATTTCTTGAACATTTTCCTCATGAGAGGAAGTACTAGCAACCTAAATAAATAAAGCATAATACCTATTAATAAAATCATTATCTTAGCAAATAACTACCCAATTACTCTGCAAAAAAGAAAACTACGGACAGGAGTAGTTTATATACACCATCCTGTAAAACCAATGAAAAATCACATAAAAAATGAAGTATAAACTATGCAATATAACAATGAGGTACATTTGGTTGTGATACACAAAAATGAGAGTCGACTAGCTTACCACTAGTTCTTTATCTTGAAGAAGTTCTTTTCTATTCTTTTGTCGTTCATAGCGACCAAGATCTTTCGGTGTCTTTTTTGAGTATCCAAGTAATAATGACGGTACCCAGTCTGGATGCAGTTGATCTGTTAGCTTAGCAGGTTTTCCTAAAAATTAAACCCCTTTGCTAATGTTTTAAACAGTATTAATACATTAAAAAGGTTTTATGTACCTGTAATAAAATGTTTAGAGCAAACTTGTGCATATTTTAGTTTAGCCTCGGTTAAATCAGCTCTATTAATTGCTGTTAACCACTGTTGCTTTCTTATTTTCGACAATTCTATCAGAATTGTTTTGTGTTTTGGACTCAACACTCTAGGAATTTTAAAGAAACTAAGCTTGTCTCTATTTCCCCGGCTCCCACAATTCACAACACAACAAAATGCAGGCATTTTATGATATTTCAACTAAGTCTCTAAAAATTAAGTCTTTAGAAAATCACTAAATTTAAGCTAAAACTCTATCAGTATTCATAAGAAAGTGAGTGTTTCAATTGCCGTGTTTGCCCTTCCAAAAATTTCGATTAGCTGTTTTTGACATTTCGTTGGAGTGCCTAATAAGATCAGCCAACAATAACTGGAAAGAAAAATTAATATTTCGGTATTGACCCATAAGACCTGCCTGCGGTAAATGACTAGATTTACTAACAGCGCAAATAGTGCATTTTCTAACATAACGGTAAACAGAATCTCGCATATTTGCCCAATAATACAGTTCAGCAACTCTAGACAACGTTTTAGAGATGCCTAAATGACCGGCTGTTTCATGATCGTGAAACTTTTCAAGAATTTCCTGTCTATGAGCCGTAGGTACAACAATTTTCCAATTGAAAACATTGCCATCCAAGTTGTACTTAGAAAATACATGTTTATTAAGACAGTTATTTTTCACCTTAAAAGTCGGAAATATATCAGGTGATTCTTGAACTTTCACTAACATGTCACAATACCATTTATCCAAAATTAGATTGGTCAAATTTAAAACTGCGACATCTTCCAAACTTCTCGAAAGAGCCTCAGCTACAGTATTGGCAACACCCTTTCTATGCACAATATTAAATGAATACTGAGATAACTTAACAATCCATCTAGCTATACGAGCAGAAGGATTTTTCATGTTTTCAACCAAACTAAAGAGGAATGATCAGTATGGACCGTAAAATGTGTCCCTTACAAATAATATCGGAATTTTTCAATGCCAAACAAAACATCTAACAATTCCTTTTCAGTGGTTGTATATTTACGTTGACATTTGTTTAAAGTTCTACTCGCATAGGCAATAGGGTGTTCCAAACCGTTCTCCTCTTGATACAACACACAGCCAACCCCTGTGTCAGAAGCATCACACATTAAACTAAAAAGCTTGGTATAATCAGGGCTGGCAAGAACAGGAGCAGTAGTAAGTGCCTCTTTAATTTTAGCAAAATCAATGTTTGCTTCAGGGGTCCAAACAACAGGTTGACCTTTTTTACGCCCTTTCAAAAGATCTGTATTTGGGCTACATAGGGAAGAAAAATCCTTAAGAAACCTACGATAATAACCTATCAAACCGACAGGTCTACGAATTTGCGTAGTATTCTTAGGAACAGGGTAATCCAAAATAGCAGAAACTTTATCAGGGTTGGTCCTAAGCCCATCACGGTCAACAATATAACCTAAAAATTTGAGAGACCCATTGATTTTCAAGCCATATAGGCGAACACCACGGTGAATTAGAAGGTTCTATTATACCAAGTTCCAGCATTTCATCCACCTGCTCGTTAAGACACTTTTGCACTGCATATGATAATGGGTATTGTCTCTGTTTGACAGGCTTTTCATTGCCGGTGTTAATGGTATGTTTAATTAAATGGGTTAAACCCAATTTATTTTCTGATGCAATAGTTTTATACAGATCCTTGATCTTATTAAGTTCCTCAGTCTGTGTCAAAGTTAATTTTTCAGAAGACTGAATCTTATTTATAACAGACACTGAATTAAAGATTGATTGATATGACAAATTTCTAAAATTTAATTGAATATTGAATGCCTTAAGAAAATCAATGCCCAAAATCAATTCATGTTTTAAAGAAGGAATAACTAAGATTTTCATAAGTCTGGTAACATTATCTAAAGTTATAGGAGCCCAAAAATAACCTAACACACTCTGTAAGTTTCCGTCAGCAGTAGTACCGTGAAATGACGAATTTTCGGTCAAACATAAGTCTACATCTTTAAGTAGCCGCAGACCATCAAAACCCAAAATGGAGATAGAACTACCATTATCAACCAAAGCCAAAAACGAACAACCAGAAACTCTAACATTTAAATATCGACGGTCATCAAATGTTTTTTTTAGTACAAACAGGGTTGACGGAAATTTCCGTGGACAAAGACAACACACCGTCTTCAGTAACTGGACTATCATCAACAATAGGAACTTCTTCAAACATAAAAAATTTCACTTGGTCCAACCAATTATGCCAATCCAAAAGATCAGTCACTACTGACTGTCTTTTTTGTTCTCTTTATTTTGAGAATTTTTTGTCGACCTGACAGAAGGATTGTTGGTCTTCCTGCCAGGTCTTGTGACGTTTTTTGCACAATTAGGACAGTTGGACTTCGTAAAATTTTCTTTACCACAACCGTAGCAATACAAACTTCTTTCGGCGGTACATTCGGTGTTTATATGACCGCGTTTCCTACAATTCCAACAAACCACACTGGAGGAAACAGAACTAATATTTCCAGAAAAGCCTGGCCTACTAAGGTCAGGTACCATTAAATTACCTCTATGTGTAGTTGGTCGGTACTGATTTGAAACATAGAGACTGTTATAATTAATTTTAGATATTGAGATACTTTAATAGATATACATATTCTGTTCTTTCACAAATTACATTCACGTTGGTTGAGAATTAATAGTAAACTAGTTTTTATTTCAGGCAGAAGTTGCTAATGTGGATCATAAAGCATAACAGCCTTACTAGAAATGTTTGACGCGCCTAGAACCGCGAAACGATCGTCACGAGGTGAAATGTCACCAACATCAACTATCCTGCAAGTAGTTCTGTCGGCAACCCGAATTAGCAATTGTGATCTATACCAAGTATAGGTACCAAAAATACTATTGCCTTGAAAAAGGTTCAATGCATCTGCTAAAAAATAAATAAATGTATGAAATTTCATAGCATGGAATTCTTATTTATTTTAATAATAAACTAAAGATGGTCGGCTGACTTGTGTGTAGTTTTATTTTCTATTTTGCTTTTCTATTACAGTGCTTGTACTGTATTGCCATATGCAGCATTTATTATGTGGGTTATTTATTCTTTTGTCAGCACCACAGTATTTGACCGAAGAGTTCGTATTTAATGTCGGTAATGTGTATTAGGGAAAGTGTCATTCCTTTTAATGTCAATCTACGTATGGCGAACTGAGTAACTGTGCAGAAGTTGGCATTGGGAGTGAACAAAGACCAGCAATCAGCCATTCATATCTATCAAACTTACTTACCGAATTTATTTATTCCTTACCAACCGCCACCTGTTCAGTGTTCTTCTTATTTTGTCCGGTTGTAGTCGCGCTTAAACATAGAAGGAACTATGCAAAAACAATATTTTTCAAACTTTAAAACTTTCTATTAGATGGCAGTCTGCCGCTAGCACTTAGACTACGGGTAGTAAAGTGTTACATATGGCCATCTTACTATACAGCGCAGAAACGTGGTCTCTCAAAGCTGGAACCCTGAACCCACCGGAGACCTTTGCGCGTGCCGTGGACACCTTATTCGGTTACCCAGATATTTAATAATAAGTAGAATATCAATTTAAAAAACTCGAGATATTTATTATTTTTTGACCAAAATAAAGTTTCTCTTGTCCTAGGTTGGCATTTTGATATTCCTAAGTGATTATAATGAATCAGATCCAACATTTCACTTCTGAGTGAGTTAGGAACAATAACCTTTTTACCTTTAAATAAAACAAACATCATTTATACTAACAATTTCGTCCCTATATGGACAATACTACTGAAGATCATCGCTTAACAAATGTTTATTTTCCATTCCTTTTCACTACTTTCAAAAGATTAAGTAATGTTTTATTTTTAAGGGTTACTTTATGTTAAATTTATGGTTTTGATATAGGAAGAGTTTTTTCAATAAAATTGGTATGTGTTTCAATATCTTTAGAAATTGTATTGTCCATTTCATTACTTTCTTTCAAATAGTTTCGAGACAAATAGTCTGCATGTATTAATTCTAACCCTTTTTAATAGACAATTTCAATATCATAAACCAGAAGTTTAACTAACATTTGTTGTGATTTTAATAGACAATTAACTAAGAGTTTATTGTAAATTTATGTAAATGGTTTATGATCACTTTCGACTATGATACGTTTTCCATAGATATATTGGTGAAATCTGGTACACCCAAAAACAACAGCCGCCAATTCTTTTTCTATTTGGGCATACCCTTTCTCAGTTTCAGAAAGTGCTCTTGAACTGTAAATTGTCCTGTCGGAGACCTGCTCCCAGGCCATTTTGTGATGCATCAACAGATATTACTATGGGTTTTTTAGGATTCAAATATTTTAGTACTGGAGTAGTGGTCAACAGTCTTTTAATATTATTAAAAGCTAAAGTATGATTTGAATCCTAATAGTATCACAGTCCTTAATAAACTGCCTTAGTAAGGTATTTTTTTCTCAAAGACCTGAAATGAACTTAGAAATATAAGTTACCAAACCTAACAATTTTTCCATCTTTTTTATTTTCTGGAATTTTTAAGTTTAGAATACTGTTTACTTTGGTTGGATCTACCTTAACCCCTGTACTAGATATAATATGACCAATACATATTGATTATTTTACATTAAAGTGACATTTACTTTTGATAAATTTGACTCCTGACATCTGGGCTTTTTTTAAAACTGCCTTTAAAACTTTGTCATGAAACTCTTGGTATTTTCCAAAAACCAGTAAATCATCAATGTAACCAATATTACTAGGTATATTATCAAGGATTTGTTAAAAAATTTATATAAAAAATTTCTGGTGCTGAACTTATCCCAAACGGTAATCTTTTAAAGTTATATCTACCAATTGGGGTTGAGAAAGTACACAACTTACTACTCTCCTCATCTAATGGTATTTAATAGAATTCAATGTTTGTGCCATGAATGCTAAGCCCTTTTGCATCTGTGAGCTCAGCCAACAAATTCTCAACTGTGGGCATTTCAAAAAATTCCTTTCTGTTAAGTCTCCGACTTCAGTTAGGGAATTAACAACAAATCATAGTTCCAGAATGTGCTGGTCAAGATATGGCCATGGTTCATGGCTCAAACTCAACTGACTCTCTACAAACCAAATACCAAAAAGAAATTACAAATTCTTTACGCTACCAGGGCCGTAGTAGGATAGTACAAAGAATTTAAATTATATATATGTTACACCTTCCCTCTTAAATATACTATAAAATGAACGTAAGCTAATTGTACAAATACATCTAATTTTACCTAAAAAGTTACTAAACCTACTATTTACATGAAGTATAACCGCATCAATTAACATTCAGCCTCTCTGGAGGTTTAAGCTGACTACGCCGCCGTAACCCTCTAGTTTTATTACTATGGGTAGGTTCATTTTCATTAATACTCTGATTCAAAATTTCAACATTATTACGAGCACCATCAATATCAGATAGAAAAGTAGATTGAGGAACAACGGAAACTGGGTTTCGAAGTTTACCTTTCAAATTTGGGTTAAGTTTATCTACGTGACGTTTCTATTTTGTTCCACCATCCGTTTCCGTTACATAAGATTTCCTACCTAAAACCTCCTTAACGTTGCCTTCGCACCAATTAGGATAACCAGATCTGAAATCTTTGATCCACACGCGATCTCCCGTGTCAAAGTTTGTCCTTTGCTGAGTTAAAATGCTTTTTCTAAAGTTCTTGCTTTTGGTCTACTTGGTTGGTTACCGAAGGCAATAACAAATCAAAAGGAGTTCGTACATGTCTACCCATTAATATTTTTGCTGGAGCTTCACCAGTTGTAAGATGAGGCGTATTTCGATACATAAACAGATAGTTACAAATTATTAAATGAATATCTTTATTACTGTAATCATGCTTCGCTTTCACTATGGCAGATTTTAAAGTTTTAACCGCATTTTCTTCCAGCCCGTTAGTTTTAGGATGATACGGAGCTACAGTTAAATGCTTAATTAAATAAATTGTTCAAATTCATCTGAGGAAAATTTCCAACGGTAGCCCGTACCTGGCAAACAGTTGCTTACAAATATTAATAGTGACTTTTGCAGTCATAGATACGTTTAATCCATTTTGATGTAGCATCAATTATGACAATAAAATTTTTATTTAAGACTGGGCCAAAGAAGTCCACGTGCAAACGAGTTCACGGATTTCTGCCATACCACAAGAGGGGTTTTCGGTTTTGAGTTAGCATAAACATTGCACGCTTCACACTTCTTTGTCAAATCTTCTATGTGCGTATCTAAAGAATGCCACCAAAAGTATGCTTTTGTCATCATTTTCATTTTCACAATGCCCAGATGGGTGGAATGTAATTGATTTAGAATATCTACCTGTAAACTTTGAGGTGCAATTATGCTATGCCAAAAGATACAACGCTGTTCAGCGCTCGTTTTTCTTTAAAAAGTACTGTTGTAATAAAAAAGAACCTTTTTTAATACAGGATCTTTATTAGTTTCCGGTTTTTCTCGTAAAAAATCAAGCGGAAAATTAGATTGTTTTATCAAAAGTAGATAAGATGCTGAGGTATTAATTTAAAAAAACAGCATCCTACTATCATTTTCAGATTTCGGTTTTCTAGACGGTTCTCGAGATAAAAAATCAGCTGTATTTTGAGGCGAACTTACATACTTAATATCAAACCGGAAAGCAGACAAAATATGTGCCCACCTTTGCAAACGATTTGCTGCAAAAACTGGAACACTTTTCTTATCTCCGAAAATCGCTAGCAACGGTTTATGATCTGTAACAAGAGTAAATTTCTGATTGTACCAATATTGAAAAACCTTTTTAACACCAAAAATGCTTTATTCAGCAATCGTGACGCAAAAGCAATAGGTTTGTCTTGTTGATTTTCAAACACGTGACTTAAAGTAGCTCTTGTGACGCAATCTGTGACGCGTCAACTGATAATTTGATCTTTACGGCTGGATCAAAATGAGTTAAAACGTTTGACGACAATAACACCTCTTTTGCGTTAAGGAAACGTGTTTGTACAATCGTCTGTCCAATTCCACTTAACATTTTTTTTAACAGGTCATATAAAAGTTTTAAAATTGAGGAAGCGTTTTTAATACCTGCAGTAATAGTTAACGATTCCTAAAAAGGATTTAAGTTCAGTTACATTTTTAGGCATTTTACAATTATTTATTGCGGAAACCCTTTCATCTGTAGTATGCAAACCATGCTGGCCAATTCTATGTCCTAAATATTGTATAGATTCCTGAAACAATTTACATTTTTCTCTCTTAACCTTCAGATCGCATTCTTGTAGCTTACAAAAAACATTCTCTAAACGCTCAATGTGTAACGCATCGGTTTCTCCCGTAACAAGAATATCGTCCAAAAAACACACTCCCGGCATTGTAAACAATTGATTGAATTAGAAAATGGCAGGTGCGCATATTATTCCGTAAGGTAGTCGTGTATAGGAAAATAATCCTTTATGTGTAGAAATTGTAACCAATTTTTTTGACTTTTTTGACTCTAACTCTTCGGTAAGTTTAAATTGTTGATACACTTCAGAAAAATCAATTTTAGAGAATTTTTTCCCTCCGCATAATTGTGTAAACAAATATTCGATATGTGGCAGCGGAAACCTATTAATTTCCAAATGGGGATATACTGTGATTTTAAAATCACCAGAAATTCTAACTTGTCCATTCGGTTTTAAGACGGGTACAATGGAGTGGCCCATTCAGAAAATTCAGTTTTTACTAAAATACTATTATCTACCAGTGGAGGTAGTTCTTGCTCGATTTGAGTTTTCAAAGCCAATGGCACAGGCCCAGCTTTAAAAAATTTTGGCGTTACACCCTTTTTAAGATACAATGAAACCTCAAATCTATTAAAAGTTCCTATCTTGCGATCGAAAACCTCCCGATACGTTTGCAGTATATTTGTTAATTTCTTGGTGACTGCGTCTCCAATCACGTTACTTTCTTGATTTATAAATAAATTATTTCCTCCCACTTTAGGTACTTTGGTAAATCCAACATTAAACATTTGTAAGGCATTTCTACCAATGAGAGGTAGACCTCCATTTTTAATTAAATACGTTTTTAAGTTATAATTTGTGTTTTCAAAACTGACCTTTAAGTTGAGGAAACCCAATCGCTTGAACGAAATACCGATGTAATCCATAAGCGATAAATCGTTATCTTGTTAAACCTTATTTTGAAAATGTTTTAAATATAATTTTTCGGATATGGTTGAGTGAGCAAATCCTGAATCAATTTCAAAATGCATAGGTATATTTTCAACCACTAAATTTATATAAAAGGGTTTAACATTATCATTCGGATAGGTTTCATTAACCTGATTATCCCGAAAATTAAAAATTTGGTTATCACCTTCCGAATCACTATCAACCGTTTCTTCATATAAAAAATTGGCTCGATTGAGAGAACATTGTGGTGCTAGATGACCTCGTTCACCGTATTTATGACAAATATAATTTTTATTCCTGCAATTTTTGAAAAAAATTGGCTCTTCTTTCATCTTACTGTTGGTACTACTTGGAGTTCCTTCACAATTTTTCAAAATTTGTTTTTCGATGCATCTTCTTCAAAAATGCGGTCCATAATCTTGTCATCATTAATTCCAATCACGAAGACATCTTGCATTACTGTATGTAATTCATTTCCGAAACGACAAGTGGATGCTAATCGTTTAACAGTTGCCTCCCATTCTGAAACTGATTCGTTTGCTTGCCGTTTAGCAGTATAAAACTTCAGCCTCTTCGAAAACAGTGCAGTGCTTCGAAAACAACTTGCTCAAAATGTCCTTGTAAAATTTTCAGAAGATCTTCAAACGATTTTTCCGATGGCAAATCAGGCACACATAAGTTTCTTACCATAACATAGCACTCCTCCGATAACGTATTAAGCAAAATGGCTCGTTTTTTATTCTCATCCGAAATGTTATTCGAATTGAGGAATTGATTTAAGCGTTCACTAAACACCGAACAATCGGACGTTTTATGATAAGGTCGATACAGTTCGATGAAAGTCGATAGGGAACCTAATAGGCCTACCAACTCGGCTTTCCCGGCATTTTCACCCGGAGGAGGCGCCATTTCCTCGTCGCCACTGTAAAATCTCCGACTTCAGTTAGGGAATTAACACATAATAGTTCCAGAATGTGCTGGTCAATTTGTTCATGGCTCAAACTCAGCTGACTCTCTACAAACCAAATACCAAAAAGAAATTACAAATTCTTTACGCCACCAGGGCCGTAGTAGGATAGTACAAAGTATTTAAATTATATATATGTTACACCTGCAAATTACATTATTTAATGCTTTAGGATCCAGACAGACTTTTTTAACTACTAATAGTGGGTGACACCAATCTATAGGATACTCAACTTTACTTATATCTAATTTTTCCAACCTATCTAACTCAATTTTCACATCAATTTGTATTGATCTTACTACAAATATGTTGATGTTAAAAGATGCCGAACTATAGTTCATAATTAACCAATCACTGAACTGTTACGTCAGTAGGTATTCTGCCGGAACAACAATATAATAACTTAAATATTTAACTGTTTTCACCTTGATTGTGTTAGGTTACGTTAGGTTGCACTTTTTGTTTTATTGTAAACGCGGTGTATCATTGTATTTTGTTGATTACAGAACGTATTTTGAAAATCTTGGAAATATTATATGAATACTTTTGATACCTCCAGGACAATAATTTTTATTTACTAGAATATTTTAGGTGATGATGTGGTTCAAGAAAAACGTTGGAGAACGTCAAAAGCTTAACAAAAAAATCATTTTTTTAAAGCTTTTATTATTACTTACAACAAGTAGGTATACTGTTTGTTTTTATATACACATTTAGACTTTGAAATCCAAATTATTAGAAACAAAATGATATCATTTTCTTTTTTACTAGATACCTAAAACTAAACGACTATATGGCTTTTATTGTCACTAAGGATTTTTTCGCCTGTCATCAGTTCCGATGTTTCTTGCAAATTTTTCAGCTATACTTTTCCAACTAATTTCACACAATTTGACCCCTTGATGAATATTGTTACGGTTTGGGCCTACTATGCTCGATACTTCTGAACGAGCACTCGATTCGGGATTAAACCGATGCGCCGCAATATCTGGCCGGGCGCGTGTTAAAGTAGGCCACAGTTAGGAAGCGCCACACCTGGAAGAATCTTTAATGTTCGATGCAAATCGCGAAGCGTTTTGCGGTCATTCTAGAACGTGGTTTGCGAATATAAAAGAAGCGGTTTCAGACGGCGGGAGTAGTGAATTTGGGAACGCGGTAAAGTTTAAATAGTGGAATAATTGTGGAATTGTAGTAGTGTGTTTAGTAGCTGAATTAATTATTGTACGGAGTGTAAATAAATTTATTAATTGTTGAGTTAAATTGACTTTGTGTAAACCCACGGGAAAATCGTAACAATATTTTTAAATGTACAGTATACCTACTTTTCATGGTGCCATAAGAAAAAAACCTTAAATAGTAAAAGGTTCGTAAAAAGACTGAAATTGTGATATACCAAAATTTTGTTAATTAGACCAGGTCCAATTTTCCCTTCATTTCCTCAAAACTTAAAACGTTATTTTCAATTGCTATTTCAGTTCCTTTTCTGATAATTCCACCCAAGACTTCAACGTATTGTAACTTTTATATTGTGTAAAATTTTTTCTATTGTCAATACGTAATAATACAACAGCTGAATGAAACAGCTGAATTCCCTAATTTAATGTGAGCGCCCTCAAAAAATGGATCATTTTTTTACTAGGGTCTATTTGAATATTTTTCCGTCGACCGTGTATTAACAGACATTTTTAATGGACGATAACGAAGGCAAGATCTTTATTAATGAGGACCATTAATGCGAGGTTTATTCTGTAGAACAAACATCAATGCGCTCAGAGGTTTTAAGAACTTGTCATGATGACGTTGGACATGTGGGTGTTGAAAAAGTGAGAGAACTAGTTATGAGGTCATATTGCTTTCTGAACATGAAGCAAACTATAAGAGATTATGTTAAAAACTGTCTTAAGTGTATAACTTACTCTAAAAATGCAGGTAAATCTGAAGGTATTTTACATCCCATACCGAAGGGTGATGTCCCATTTGACACTCTCCATCATCACTATGGCCCATTAGAAAAAACACCAAGACAAGTAGTGGTCGGCGCTTTTGCTAAATTTATTAAGCTATTTCCATGTCGTACTACTAACACTAAAGAAGTTATTAAATACTTGAAGAACTATTTTCAGGTCTATAGTCGTCTAAGTCGAGTTTTGACAGATAGAGGTTCGAGTTCTCGTTCCTATGAGTTTAGAGACTTTTTAAAAGATAATAACATTCAGCACGTTTCCATAGCGGCTGGTACTCCATGAGCAAACGGCCAAATCGAACGATTCAATCGCGACATTACCCCCATGTTAGCTAAAATGACGCCAGAAACGAACAAGTGGGACACTGTGCTTGATATAGTGGAGTATTCTATCAACAACACTCTGAATGCTACTATTAACAAGTTAGAGTTTGTCAAAAGGGTGTCTGTAATGATTTGTTGAAAGAGTATTTGTTAAATAATCAAGATACTAATAGAGAATTATCTAAAGTTCGGTCAGATGCAAGTGACAACATTCAAGTAGCTCAAGAACGCAATAAAAGGTATTTTGACAATCGACATAAGACTGTTTCTATGTATGAAGTAAACGACTACGTGGTAATCACCAATGTTGATACAACAGCAGGTGTTAATCATAAATTGATGTCTAAATATAAAGGTCCGTATGTAGTTACCAAGGTTCTTCCTAATGATCGATACCTACTTGAGGACATACCTGGGTTTCAGGTAACCCAAAAACCATATAAAAGCATTTTAGAACCATCACGTATGAAACTCTGGTTTAACCCCAGAGAAGAAGCAATTTTGGACGACCCCTCAATAAATAATGTTAACCCACCTAATAATTCCTCAGCCGCTGACTAATTCATACTACTGACTTTTTTATACCTACTACAAAACTTACATAATCTACAGTAAAACAAAATACTTAACTAATACTTTTTATCATTTCAGCTTAATTATAGTAAGACTTATAAAGTATATTTTATGTTCATATTTTGTTTATAACCTAAGTTTATGGAAATTATGCTTGTGAGTTTAATATTATGTATTTTCTGACTTATATGATTATGTATCCTTTATGTGAATGTGTATTTTTATGATTCTGATTTTGTGATTATCCAGAAATTATGTGACGTTCTTACTAATTATGTTATGACTGTTAAGTCTAGGAATTCTTATTTAATGTCTTAGTCAGGACGGCCAAACTGTAATATTCATTTGTAAACCGGTGCACATTACTACGTAGGGATGGGCTTTTAAATAAAGAAGAAGAGAGAGAACTCAATAAATTAGGTTAAAAAGAGAAAGTAATATATGGTTCGAACGTTCGAGATTTTATGTTTCTTATGCTTATCCTAAAATTTTATGGCCATCTTAAGTTTTACAATAAACAAAAAAATGAACATGCTTTCAGTTATCACTCCTTCCGATCAACCATTCTAAACGTAAATTCAAAATACAATAATCTTACCTGAGCGCAGTAGGCTTAAGCCAAGACTGAAGCTGATGTTTAATAGGATTTTTTGCTGCTTGAGCACAAGATGAACATTGTTTCACCAACTGCTCTATTTGAGAACCAAGGTTTGGCCAATAAACATAAGCTCTAGCCTTCTGCTTCATCCGTTGAATTCCTGGGTGTCCATCATGAAGTGACTTGGGAATTCGCTTTTGGAGACGCTCTGGCAAGACAGTTTTGGGACTTGAACATTATGCAATCCGTAAGAATCGTTAGATCGTCGCTTTGGCGATAAAATGGCTTCAGCTGTCATGTTGGCGGTTTGCAATTCGACGGGACATAGCGTCTACTTTTCCAATACTGGTGGTACATACGTACTCCATGCTAAAGTCGTACTTTCGGAGAATCAGTGCCCATCTCTGCAGTCGGTTGTCGGCTATAAAAGAGATTCCTTTCTTGCTGTCGAAAATGAATAACAGCGGCATGTGGTTAGTTTGAAGAATAAATTTTCGACCATAGATCATTTTGTGAAATTTGGAAACCGCGAATGTCAAAGCCAAACCTTCTTTTTCGATTTGGCCATAATTCTGTTATCGTGGTGCCATGATTCTAGATGCATGAACGACGGCATTTTTTAAACCATCGGGCATTATATGCAAAAGAACTACACCAATTCCATAATTGGACGCATCAGCATCCACAATCATAGTTAGTAGAGGGTTATAATGCGTGAGCAGAAGGTCAGATGCTAAGACGGATTGGATGTTGCTGAAGGCATTATTCCTAGCTTTGGTCCAGTTCCAAGAATGATCATTCTTGAGTAGTTAGTCAAGTGGACGCCGGATTATGGCTAGATCAGCGACATAGGGTTCGTAGAAATTAACCATGCCGAGATACGATCGAAGTGTGGTGACATCGTTGGGCTGGGGCATTTGAACTATGGCCTGATTCTTTGAAGAGTCCGGTCGGCGGCCATACTTGTTAAAAATATTACCGAGAAAAGTAACGGACGTGGAAGTGTGCACTTCTCGACCTTCAGAATGCCTTGTTTTCTTTGTTGCGGTAAATAAGGAAAGACACTTTCCGCTATATTACTTTCTGTGGCCGTCTGGTAGAGGCGCATCTCAGAGATCATTTTTGCATACAACCTCACCTTATCTTCTTTTTGTTCCACAACTGTTACTTTCCATGTTCCTTCCATGGGCAACACAACTGTTACTTTCCATGTATGAGGGATCATTAGAGTCTCGACTGTGTCGATAACTTCCCTCACCGAGACCTCTTCCTTGCTTAGGTACGATACAACGGCACTCTTCGATGTCTGAGGGGGGCCAGTGGGAAAACGGCCGTATAAGTAACTCCATAACACAAATAAGTAACAATCATAACATAAATCCACTCCTCTCGTGTCGGGATTATTGACTTGTCTGATAACAGGTCAGATATATCAACGTGATAATTAAATTGAAGGCATTTACGCAATCTGACCCCCTTAAATTCGGATGATAGCCATGGGTTATGGTGGTCCTCATCCCAACAACTTCCCCCACAGTTCAAATACCATGTGCACGGCTGCACATCTGTAACAACTGTTCGCGTGAAAAGCTTGTAGAAATCTGTGTCGCTTATGCTTGCAAAATCTCCCTTTATGCTTGTATAGAATGTGTCATCTCATTCTTTTCGATTCGATTCACGATTTGATCTCACGATTTTCCCGTGGGTTCACACAAAGTCAGTTTAACTCAACAATTAATAACTTTATTTACACTACAAAACACTCCGTACAATAATTAACTCAGCTATTAAAAACACTACTACAATTCCACAACTATTTCACTATTTAAACTTTACCGCGTTCCCAAATTCACTACTCCCGCGGTCGACACCGCGTCTTTTATATTCGCAAACCACGTTCTAGAATGACCGCGAAACGCTTCGCGATTTGCCCCGAATATTAACGATTCTTCCAGGTGTGGTGCTTCCTAACTGTGGCCTACTTTAATACGCGCCCGGCCAGATATTGCGGCGCTTCGATTCCATCCCGAATCGAGTATAGTAGGCCCAAACCGTAACAATATTTTAAGAAAAGCCGAAGGTGGGTAACGAGCTCTACCCCCAGACTCACTGACGAAAGTACGTAAAAACCAAGGCCCAACCCGACCGATCGATAAGTTTCGGAAGTGTCGTACGATTTATGCAGCAAACTTCGGACGATTAACACGCGGCCGAAACAAGGTGACACCAGCATACAGGCAACTTTGCGCACATAATACTTCAAAAATGAAAAGCCCTTTTTAAAAATATAGAGAACTTAGTGAAGCCAGCAAATTGACTGTAAACTGCGAAAACTGGGTTATTTTGGCAAATTAAGCACCAAGAAAAATGACAGACGACACAAAAACAAATAACAGGAAAATAGAAAAACTACAAGACAAATGATTAAATAGAAAAAGAGAAAACCTAAGTACACGAACGAAGGGAGTGATGTTATAGTAACTACATCCAACCTGAAAGATACTTAATGAAAGCATCGATAGCCACAAAAAGTTAAATTTAATTACGGGTGTTCCAAATACAGCCACTGTCGCCAAATCCCACAAGACCAAGCCAAAGAAACTGAGATCGTCACAGAAGAGTTTTTCTGTACTTCCGGGCCACTGAGGTACTTACAGAACCTCTCATAAACAACCCTCTCTAAAGCCTTAAAGAGCTTGTGACCACAACGACACCCAACTCTACTCGGCCCCTACAAGCAAGCAAAGTGAACTATCAAAAAAACAAAGCAGTGAGACCAGAACCAGGTAATAAAGAGTAACTACGCCGAGTGAGGTATATTACAAACAATAAAGCTGGAGGCTTGTTCTACGGTTTTAGGACTCGAAAAATTAAACTTTGAATACGAGATAACCTCTATTAAGATCGCTTAGCCATAAATATTGCCCCCGAATTTAAACCCCCCATACAATAAAAAAAAAAAAACATGTTTTCCAGGCACCCTACATGTTAAAATGTCGGTGCCTGCGGTCCTGAAGATACTTGAAATAAAAATGTAAAAAGAAGTAGTCGATGTCACAGTCTCAGTTTATTAAATAAATATTTTTGTGGTGACGCGCGTTTCGCCCTAAGGCATTCTCAGACCTAAAAGTACAAAAATAAAACCTAAACTGCAACCATATAATAGACAAACATTTTTACCAAACGTACACGAAATCACACACACATATTAAAATATAAAACCACGCTTCTTAATCGCAGGTGGGATGTCAACTGATAAAATGGTTATAAAATAAATATAAACACTTATGAGTTAAAACGGGGGGTGGTGGTGATGTTCGGTTGATCAGCTTCATGTACGTTAAAAAAAACCAGATGGGGCTCAAAATTAAAAATATTATTAACGCAACTGACAATGGGGCTCTTTGTGGCTCTAGAAATTTCCATTTTTTCCAGAAGTTCCAACTTTAAGCTTTTTTGCCCCTCGTGCAACACTCTCACGTTTTCCGGAAAACTGAAATTGTGGTTTTCAGTGATCAAGTGAGTTGCGAAGGCAGATTTGCTTTCAGTTATGTTGGAACCATTATGTTTTTCAAATTCTCTGACGTGTTCATTAACCTAGATTCAATCCTCCTACCCGATTGACCTATATACACACTAGGGCAATCGCCACAAGATCTCATAAACTCCCGACCTCCAAAACCGGTCAACCGGGTCCTTCAGTCCGACAACCTGGCTCTTCTTGGAGTATTTCTAACGCGAAGGCTATATTTATATTAAGTTTTTCAACAAATTTTGCTTATTGCAAAACAAAACATAGTTCTTCCGCCACCCGAAATCACCAACTTGAAACGAAAACTCCCGTTTCCTAAGATTATAACTACGTTGATTGCGCTGATATGCTAAATGAAGTTGTAACCTCTACAAACATGTCTCGGAAACGTTCCAATCCAAATGCATAATCGTCACAATCTCCGGGGTTAATGTCAAACTCAGCCCTACCTAACGCCTCAAAGTCATTGTAAAATTTACCAGTCAGGGGGATATATACCAAAAACCAAATAAGATTGCGGAAAATGGCCTCATTTTTACTTGTATTTATAGCCTGTTGAATGTTGTGAATTTGCTTGTCCCATTTAGTGTGTTGTTCGACATAGCAGCGGATAGCGATATCCACAGTTCTGTTTGCGCGTTCTACAAAACTGAAAAGAGTGAATTGTACCATATTTTAATTGAATGTCTTACATAAATTTGGAAATGATCTAGATATGAACTGTGTCACAAATTAAAATCTGGGGACAACCAAAAAACAAGAAAAAATATTCTCACATTCTCTCTTCCAAAATCTTTTCTATATGAGGTGATTTTGAACTACGCAAGGGAAATAACAGGGTGTACTTAGTAAACCAATCCTCGACTACAAGCAACACATTCATGCCCTTTCTTTGATCTTGGAAATGGACCAATCAAATCTACTGCCTCACATTGAAATTACAAATTGATAACCTTCTCGCTTCCCATCAAACCCATTCGAGCAGTATTGAAAGCCTTTTGTGCTCCACAAACTTTACAGTTTTTAACAAATTGAAGTATGTCTTTTTTGATCTTAGGCCAATAATAATACTCTTGCACCCTGTGCATGGTTTTAAAGAAACCAAAATGTCCGGCTGTTGGAGGACAATGAAGATTTTGCATGACCTCCGTCACCTGAGGTAAAGGTACAACTACGTTCACATTCACATATTATACATATATTCGCCGATAACATACTCTTCGTTTGATGATGATCTCTCACTGGATGATGATCACTCCTGGTGCAAACTAGTAGTGTCGTGATACCCAATTATTATATTTATTATACGAAGTTGTACATCCTTCTAGAAATATGACACTTCTTGAAATGTTTGGTTTAATTGCCACTAATCAGTTGAAGTAGCAAAATCGATGTTAACTAGATTTACGTCGACTAAATACCTGTATGCAGGTGCGTAAAGCAATTGATTTTGACTTTATGTTGTCCTACCTTCGCTTCCACTATTGTCTTACTCGCTACTACTATTACTTCTATTGCCGCCGTCCACACTCTTGGCATTTGGAATGCATTCCATAGGGTTAGCCTTTAGATGGTAATGACTCTTGTTACCGCCAACGAAATTTTGATAGTGGTACCCACATATTTTGCTCTATCTGATACGAAAGAGTAGACAACTATATCGCAAATCAATGATTTAGACAAAGATCACAGGTTTTTAATTTGAAGTAGTCACGTGATCAGCTGTCAAATGTGGGACACTGACAGATGTCACTTACAAAATTTAACTCGACCTTAGTCTAGAGCATTGTTTTTCAATACAGTTCTCTCTAATCACGAAGGTTCCCATCTATAATTTGAATCTGTAGTTTATAATAATATAGTGAATCTGATTTCTGACAGGTCGGCCTTTTTTATGATGTTTTTTAATGATATATTCTCCTGTTACATTTTCAGTTCCTCCTTGATTAACGTTAGCATTAAAATCTCCTAATATGCTGTTAACGATTTATTTTCTTAAGAGATTTATTGTTTTACTTACATCGTCAGAAAACTGTTCAATTTCTTCTTCAGCGTTTTGACTTGCTGGTGCGTATACTTGGATTATATTGAAATTGACAGGCCTGCTGTTTAAATGTAGCAGAACTATTCTATCTGAGACGGGAACAAAACCTCTTACTGAATTAACTAAGGTGTTTGTTATTCAAATTGCAACTCCATTTCTGCTCTATGTAATTCTATCGCCATTATAATCGACTTTGTGCTTTCCTATTACATTTGTTCCTGTATTGGGCCACCTGACTTCGCTGCATCCCCATATGTCTATTTTTAGCACTTCCATTTCTCTTATCAAATTTTGTCCAATCTTACATTCCAGCTGATCATTTTCCTCATTATTTCACCGGGGAATTCTTTCCAACCTCTCCCCACTATAGGGGTACCCGGGACTGAAAGCCGTGTCCGCTTTGTATCTATTCATGAGCTTTGTGATTTTACTAGGTAAAGTTAATGAAGTGGTTTTTCCTTACCTTCTTTATCGCTGTACAAACGTCGTTTCTGTGGATAAACTACGCCGTTTGCTGTCTAAACTTCAGCCAATTATAATTTTTACTACATACCTTGCCTTAGGTTAGTTCTGGGAAGTCAGCTGCCGCTGCCCAGTACTAGTTTTAGTCTACTAGGCTGTTTTATTTCACAGCTACGATACATATTTGGGAGGCACTCCTGTATCCTAAGTTATGGGTTTTTCTACTTCTTTTTAACGGTGAGTATTTTACTGCAGTTTATACCTAAGTAAATCTGAGTTCCTTTGTGATCCTGCAACAAACTCTAATTCTTACATGAAGCACTTACTTTTTCTTATTTTAGTTAACTCACTTTTACTGGATTAGGATTAATGCCATAAGTGCAAAGCTTGTCGGGTATTTTTAACTAACTATTTTCTATCTGTGACTGATCTGGAGCTTTCAGCTGTTTCTGGTGATTGTCCATGACCTTTTCATCAATAGTTTGAGTTTGCTTAAGCAAAACTTTAACATCTCCTCCATAGTGACTAACATGAATTTCCAGATCATAATCTCCTAGATCACCTGAAAGATAATTTAAAATTTTTCGTTCCCACATAATAAAAATTATACGTTTCTATGTAATAAAAAGTAAGTTAATTTGTTACATTAGTTGACATATCGAAAAAAGATTTTGATAGAATTGAATTCTTGACTAAACGCAATGAACAGTTCATCTCACCTACTATAGTCCATTTTGCCGTGGACGTTGCAAATGTTGGTTTATGAAAGGAGATGATCTAGGAATTTTTTCTAAAAATGCGGAATTTCAGACCAGAAATTCAAATGGTCGAGTTGCATTGTTTGGCCGAGTTGGTGGCCAAATTACGGAAAGATTATATACCTTTTTTGCCTGAAGCCACTTCATTTTAAGCGCACTTTTTGGAAGACGAGGATGAAAGGATGAAAAGTTGGTTCCAAAGATACGTAAAATGGATAATTAGTTATCCTAATTGGTCTATCAGAAGTAGAGAAACTCACTGTTTTTCTTGAAACCATTGTTTCACTATTTTGATTCTCGTGATCACATACTCTGTAGGTATGTCATCAAGTACGCTCCGCATTTAAGCTCCACGGCTTGATCGCCACACACAAAAGCGTGGTGAACCTTTTTAAGATGAACCGGCCAAATAAAACGCTCCGCCTTTCAGTTACACGTATATGACCATATCACCTTAAAAAGAGGTTGCAAACAGGGGATAATCTCTTAGATGAGTACCGTATCAAAGAGTCTGCTTTGCAGCTACTTCGTTTGGTATACATTAAGGTAGGTTAGTTGACTGTGTTACCAGTGATTTGCAATGTGCAGCGTAGCAGCTTTTATGTCCGTACCTGACCTAGATTAACTTGAAACTTGTCAATTTAACTGAACAAGCATTGAAACGTTCAGTTACGAAGTACGTTGATTTACCCACAAAGCACAGACCCGGATTATGTCATAATATACTTAACTCTAATAGTTACGACAATTTATCCGTTATCAAAAATCTTAATAATTGTCTTATTTAGACATTTAAAAACGTTTCCTTTTTTCTAAATTGGACTCGGATGTTCTTATTGGCGAGAATGTGCGATCTTAAGGCACCGAAAAAGCCTAGTTTGTTTCAGGTCCAAACCAACTCAAGATTGTAATTCTCCAGTTTTCTTTTTAGTTAGTTAGTTTAGTATCTTTAGGCCGCTATGTCTTCTTAATAACCTGTTCTATAGTAGCTTCAAGTGTGCCGCCGTTTTTATTTCAAAAAGAATAACCGCCTTGTTAAACTATTTAACTTCTGTCCCGCTGTTTACGTTTTGTTTGGTTAAAAATGGAATATTTAATAATGCTTCATTATTCAGAATGTTGGGAGCAATAGGAAGTTGGATTCTGGGTGTGGAGATCCATTAAATTGAACATACGTTTCATCTAGTTCATTAATTTTGCCGGCCCATTCAGTACAGTATTTCAGACAACATGGAATTCTAAGTATTCCAATTCATGAAACTCGCCAATACACTCCGGACACCAGTACTTGACCGGTATAGAGTCATGGGATCCAAAGATCTTAGGTTCGTTCTGCACATCATTACAGTCAGTTGCTTTTTATTGGTTAGGATTTATGGATGTACCGGTCGCATCGTTAGGCTCGGAAAGTTCTGTAAAACCCGCGTCAAGCAGTACTCCTTTGCCGTTTGCCTCCTGTCCTGGCTAAAATGGATTCAGTTTGAACTATTAATTTGAGCATCCTGCAATAACAGAATATACTGAAATCCAAATCTAAGTCTTAATTATAAAGACTACGGGTTACATGTTAAATCTTTTACTTCTGTATGAAATTACAAATCATGTGAGAAAAAGAAAATATGGGGTATATGGGGTATGTATATAATATATAGGAACCGTCTAAAGTATGGCGAATATCACCACCTATTTTGTAAATAGTAAAAACCATCACGGTTTTTTGGATATGCCAAAATGTAAAATTTACGCCAATTGACGACCAAAAAGACGACAAAAAGGACGAGCGGAAAACGACGAGCAAAAATATATGTCCAGACTAACCGGTAAGCAGCACGACAATGAGGAATGCAATCAATTTAGCAGATACACAAACATTAGCGGCATCGCTCTACCGCTTGCCGCTCAGTCGCTCGCTACACAAAATCACCAAATGCGATCTTGGTAGCTCAATAAATAAGCCAGAAATTTGTGTCTAAGTTTGCATTTGCCGTAATTATTAATTAATTCTACTATGCTGTTCTAGCGACGTGCAGACGCTTCAGTAGACATAGTCAATTTTCTTGTAATAATAGAAAATATAGAAAAAAATAGTTAGGGTACGTGCAAGAATTCGATGTTGTTTAAATGTGAAACACTCTGACAATATTTTAAACATTTCCAGTTTTGCTATTGCAAATAAACAACAATTACTTACCGAAACAATCAAAAATGCTGGTATCTGACGCACTAAATACATAGAATATAAGGGCCTCGGGGAATGAGAAGAATTCAATGTAATATACAGGGTGAGTCAGGGTTAAACGGCCAAACCTATACCATCGGGTGGTTCAGTAAAAAGCGTATGCTACGTGCAAAAGTTTATTGATCCTTTATGAACCGGTTTCGGCCCTTTAGGCCATCATCAGCACTCAAATTCGTCAGATCAAGGCCGATCCACTGGAGACCACCACGCAATCAGTCACAGAACACATGTCTAGGGCTGAAGGACAGGACTCAAGACGTCCACAAAAATTCAGCTGCGTAACACCCAACACAGTGACACTTAGTCTAAGATTAAACCTTTAAGGGATGATTTACGTTACACCGTGCCCGGACCGGGTCGTGCTACGGACGGGGCACGGTCAAACATTGATAGAATATATTTATATGAGCTAATTCACAGTTGACCGAGCCAAGTTTATGTCCGGTCAATGCACGGCCGGGACACGGGGCATTTTTTTGCCGTTCCGGTCCGGACCGGCCAAGACACGTCGTAACATGAATGTGTTTAGTTGCAGATGAGTGTGTTTCAGTGACAACTTTACAAGGGCAGTCGACGAGAGACGATAGTTAGGTGAGCACTAGAACAGCAAAATGGATGACAAAAATTTGCTATGTGTACGCATCTACCCTGTGATTTATGATATGAGCAATCCTAAGTATTTAGATAATAAACATAAGAATTTGATTTGGAGAACCATAGCAGCTGAAGTAAACCAATCTGGTAAGTAGACAAATATATTTTCACTAAACAAAATCCTTTATTTACAATTTTTTCGACAGTAAACAATTAGGCGTGTACATACAAACTAGGTACTTATGAATGATACTCTCACCTTAAAATATATAAGCTTAAAATATATACCTACTTATTTCGTATATAATAAAATAAAATCAATCTGAAATTTCAATGCGTTCGGTTGTTGATGCAAAATATTCTTTAAAAATGTCCCTTACTACAAATGCATCATTAACAGGTCTTCCTGGTTGATTGTTTATTTTATTTGATAGACCTGGTTGTGGATTTTCGACATTATTATTTACTATTCTTATGTACGCAAGTAGACGGAATAACATAATCATCATCAACATCTCATCAACATTTTCTGGAGCAAGTTTTATTCTTCTGGAAAATATTCTAAACCTTTGCGTCAAAATACCAAAAGCCTTTTCGACCAGCCGCCGCACGGAGGAGCCATTTATTAATAAGGTGGCAGAAAGTCGAATTTACGAATTTTCAGTCATTCTTTCTCTTTATATAGGTATATTATATTAATAAATTTATCATAGTACTAGAAATGAACTACAGAGGGAGTCGTAATGCAACTATTCCGCGGCTGACATGGTAAATACTTTTAAGTGGTAGAACCACATGATACGACTTTAATTTAAAGGTCAATTTCTAGTCTCAACTACAACTTTTTTGTTACTTTTATCAATAGGAAATCTAAAAAAAATTTTAAATTATACCTTTAAACATATAAAAATAGAAAAAAATTATTGAAATTTTAATAATATTAAACCACTTTGTCACTTTCTTGTTTCGCTGCTAAAACACAAATTTTGGTATAAAACATTAATGAATTTAGTTGACTTCCGGTCTTTTCCCGTTGGAATAGTTCTTCATACATTATACCCCTGAGCCTTAGCTACAAGATGTCATTAAAACATTTTCCGCAAACTCCCGCCATTAAAAAAACCCTAGTTATTAATTATCGTCTGTCGAGGCTAATTTTTATCACCTGAACCGCAAGTGCGGGAACCGTAAAGTCATTTGACAGTGTGTATGACGTGACATTGGTCTGTTCTGTCAATAAATTGATCAAATGACGTCACGGTGCTTGGAACCATAGTATTTCTGAACACACCCTTAATGTAATTTATACACATATTAGAAACTGATCAAATAAACTCTAGTGATGAGGACAGTGCTTCTGATGTGGAACTGTGTTAAGTTTTGTTTCGAATAGGACTTTGTGTAACATAAAAATGTCAACATATTGTTTATGAAATGTTCACATTATTTGTCTATTTTTTGCTGTTCGTCTTTTGTTAATTAAATTACTTTATTTTTTAATTGTTTTTATATAATTTAATTACCTAAAAATTTCCCTATTTTCCTCTGTTAATCATTTTACTTGAAGAAACGAGGCGAGGCCGAGGCAGAGGTTTCTAAATATTACAGCAGCAGAGGAAATTTCACAATTTAAGCACGTGATCATGTATTGTTATGTATGTACCTCTAACACAAGCAAAATAAACTATTATTATACTATTTCTCAAAATCGATTATGCTGCAAAAACTACCAGAAGAAAGAATAAATATAATTTTTGAGTAGAAATTTAGTTCACCAATATAAACCTCTGACTAATGCCGAATTTTAAAAAACTCTCTGAATTAAGAAAATCAATATAAATATAGATATTTTCTTTAAAATCAAGCCCAGGAAACGAGCTGAATATTTCAATGACGCAGAAATAATAATAATCATAAAATTTTAAACACGATCTACTTATACTCAGTTTTAATTTTGTCAAATTTAATAAATTAAATATTATTTTTAATGCCAAACCTTTAATTTATTAGAATTCTGGTAATAAACATTTCTGCCACAAATTTGTCTGTTTGAAGTATATGCTTATTTACTATAATACGCAGGTTTATAGAAACGTTTTGGGTAAAAGGTTTGGTTTTCTAAATCTATCATAGCTAGGCAGAAATGTTTTTTTTGAAATGTGAGGCATTACGATTTTTTTAATTGATCTAAGTAGTCACTGTAAGCTGAATCTGAAAAAATTTTTGTTGATACTATTTCTTCAATTATTTGGGTAAATGGATCATTATTAACTAGGTTTAATAAGATGGACACACTTAGCCAAGTCAACCAATTTGGGTGGAAATGGTAGTAAAATCACTGATTCGCAATTCTTTAATTACTAAATCAAAATCGTTATAAATGGCTATAGTAAAATCTCTACCACATGATATATTTTGATAATAATTAATGGCATTTATAAGTCCATTTGGTAGTATATCAAGATCTTTTAAAGTGGTCCATTTTAATTCAGTTGTAATAGAGGGTTTCAACATTTTTGGAAGGTAGTAAAATAGGTAGAACTCTTTTAGTTTAGAAAATATAGTTTTTGTCCAATAGTTATCCTTACGATTAATCTGTTCAATTTTTATTCCAAAAGGGGAAAATACGACAAAGTCACACCATGGTGGATTAATCACTTCAAGCAAACCTTGGACTTCAAAATAATAATTACACTAGCCGACAAAAAAAATAAAAATGTTTGTAACACAAAGCTGAATAGCATAGTATCCTAAAATGAACCCATATGAATTGGAAAGTACTAAGAAAAAACTTGTAGCAAGTAAGGTTACATTAAAAAAACCAGAAACGAAAACTGGTATTATAATACATACAGTGCGTTTTTTTTAACGCGCAACATAGAATTTTACGTGTTAAATTTTTAAGCACATGTCAGACCATGTTATTTTAGAACTACAAGTATAAAACTTGACGGGTGGCTGTTTCGTACCCTGAAGCTTAAGCAAGTTTACCAATTGGGCTTAAAAAGTGATTATAAACTTGCAAAAAATCATCTTTTTTCGAAAAGATTTTATCTTTACATACTCCCTGTATGTATGATAGGTGCTTGTTGTTTTTGATACTGGCACGGCAGGTAGCAGGTAAAATTTGGCATAGAAAGTAAAACAGGGTGATCATTAACTTTATATCAAGAAAGTTAAGAACAAAAGAGGTATTTTTATAAGTGAATTGTTCAAAGTGTTCAAACAGTTTGAAGCCAAACAGTATTCCAAACAATCATAAAATGCCCTTTTGACGTTCAAAAGAGGTCGGGCCATGATGCAGTCAAAATATGTCACTCTACCTGCTACCTGCCCTGCCGATATCAAAAACAAAAAAGAACAATGCATACAGGGAGTATAAAACGATAAAATCTTTTCGAAAAAAAAAATGATTTTTTGCCAGTTTTTAATCACTTTTTAGACCAAATTGGTAAACTTACTTAAGCTTCAGGGTACTAAAGACACACCCGTCAAGTTTTAGACCTGCAGTTCCAAAATAACATGGTCTAACATGGGCTTAAAAATTTAACACGTAAAATCCTATGTTGCGCGTTAAAAAAAACGCACTGTATAAATAGTATGTATTATAAAATATATTTTACCACTGATTTAAATCTATATAGCGACTGTATCTAATTTATATTAAGTTGAAATCTGATAAGAAAGCAAAGATTAAAAAAAGATATTTGAAACATACTAAATAGTTCTAGGTTTTTGTTTTTATTTGGGGTGACCTCTTTCTCTCTTTAAAAACTAGCAAACGTCACCTATCTTGATTGAATTCCATCGCCCTTGTTACCTAGTTTCCATTGTCCTGATGTGTGAACCACGCTTAACCTAAACTTGGCTTAAAATATGACAGTGCAAATGGGGGTTTGTTATATTTGCTCTGCTCGCTCTTGTTGGGCTTAAACTAACTCAAACATGGCTATTACAAGCCAATGTAATAAAGGTCTAATGAACCTATTAAAAAAAGTTGACGTTCTAAAGCTTTATGGGCATTTTTTCTATTACTAAAAAGGCATATGCACTGTAAAACTAATGGTCTCAATGGTGTTACAAAAATTGTGTCGGCCAGTGTTATGGGTTACTTTTAGTCGACCGCTGGAATCCAGATAATCTAGCTTAATTTTATCCAATGATGCTGATCTTGCCTTAATTGGTCATTTTACTTCTAGTATACCATCCTATAACCTCCAAATCTAATAACCTCCGTTAACTTCCATACAATAATACAAGCGCCTTTGGAAGAGTTCGCGAACATTTGTGAGGACTTGCGGTGTCAGTTGTCGGCATTCATGTATTATTCTCTGCCTAAGGTCTGCAATATTGGCCGGCTGTGTTGCAAAGACTTTAAAGAAGAGTCTCTTTAAGAAAGATTTTAAATGCCCCCATAGAAAAAAGTCCAACGGAGTGAGGTCGGGTGATCTCGCAGGCCATTCCATGGGACCACGTCTACCAATCCATCTTCCAGGAACGATTGTTCAGATATTCTCGAACGGGAAGTGAATAGTGTGGAGGTGCACCGTCTTGTTGGAAAATTAGTTGATTTTCAAATAAATTTTCATCATTTTCTAGTAGCTCTGTTATGGTCGGATCAACAGTGGTGTCAAGAAGCTCAAGATAAGTTGTGGCAGGAACTTTTTTTTTTGGCTTGAATAAAAACAAAAAAAAATTTGCAGATGTATAATAGGGTATTAACACAAACAAGTAGGACCTATCGACGATATAATAAGTATAATAAAATATATATATATATGTCTGTTCATTATGTTTTAAGCGATACATTATAATGGTAGTACATCTAAGCCTTCACAATGTTGCCAAATCTCAGAACGCTATTTCAGTGTGTTTCAAAGCCGCTTCTTTGAAACCCGGTATTTCATGCCCAATCAGAAAGCAGGGTTTTTGTCCTGTATGGGAAGATGAGGTCGCCATTTTCTTGAGTGAGCATTCCATTGCTCTCTGCTTTACCAGAACGTGTTATTTTGTTAGTTTTCGGATATTTTATCCAATTACCCTTCAAGGGGATTTAAAATTAAAATTAACAATCACCTGGTACTGCGAGACGCCCTGAAGAATAGGCTTATTGCTCTGTTAGCCCTGGAAACCCAGTTTCTTCAGCAGGAATCGGTTGGCTTCGGCCACGTTTTAGTTTTTTGTGCAGATCTGTTATGGTGAGTTTTCTATAGCAGTATATTAATTTTCTGAGTGGCACTGTGTAACTTACTTTGGTCTTTTGAAGATCTGAGGGAGTCGACTCCTACCCTGTTGTGTAACAGCCAGTTATACCCCCTGGATTGGTCGTACAAATCCAGTAGAGGTTGACCCGACCTGCACCATATTACGCCAAAAGTCTGACATCTTTGCGACCTTGCAATCATTTTCGCCAGCAGTACTCCAAGCATCCATTTGTAGAGATCTTCAGATGAAATAGAACTTCAAGAACCTTCGAAGACACCAGGTTCAAGCCTGTGTATTAAGGCCAGTTTACTCCAAATCTTTATTTTTATTTTCTTCACTGTTTTCACAAACAAACCACTAAACTCAGATTCAAAGAAACACATAACAAAGCTTCCCTTTATTAAAGTTTTGCTCACACTTAAAACTTTAAATCACTTTGATACTTCCGATCGGCGAAACATAACAAAGGTTGGTTTATCTTCTAATAGCAATTACATAAATGTGAACTATAGTCGACTATAGGGTGATACCATTTGTCAATTATAATTATACGCTATCTCAACGTTTTAACACCGAATAATGATTTACCTGCTATTTACATTATTATAAACAACTCATCTATTGAACTGTAATAACAACATGGTATGTTGAGCAAACCCAGTAAAGAGATTTCATAAAGGGAAAATTAATTTGTGTTTATTTAGTGTTCACTAGTTGCGTTGATACCCGTTCGTAAGATATTTTCTTTTCATTTATTTTCGCAGTTTCCTCATCATCAAAACTGCGTGGCGCCCATTTTAAATTTCTTTTTTTTTCTTTCTTTAATTATTATTGAAAAGCAAATACAGTCATTTTAGAAAATTGCCTTCGAACCCATAGTGCTCACCAGATGAAAAGCTGCCGTTTGCATTCCTTATTATTTTAGGCAAAATAAGGTTACATAATTTTGGCGCCCAACGTGGGGCGAGAAATAGCAAATAATTTATCTAACAGTCAATATCATTTTTAGATCTAAGTATAATTGCATAACTATTTTTTTTTGTCTATTTCGAATGATGGTAATATTCATACTGTGAGCAGTGTATTTGGATAAAACTGGTCTTGAGTTTGGTCACTTTTTAAATAGACGTTTTGTCGGATCCACCGAACAACCGGCCGTACAACAGGTTTTTATCCGTTATCGTACTTTCTTGGTATATACAGTATAATTGAAATCGATATATTTTTTTTTTGAACGCTTTGTATTTTGGCCACAAAGTGTTAAAATACTTTTAGTTTGGTTATTTCGAGAATGTGTTGTTGCAGTTGAACTGAAAGGAGCGAGATTCGCTGTTGCCACTTTTAGTTGTTTTAAATCAAGATCCTCCGAAATATAACTAGCGCTTTAAACAAGTAATTGATTGAATTTTTTTTATCGTTAGACTTAACTGTTTGTGTTAAGGAAATCAATAGCAATATTTTTTTTTATGGTTGAGTATAAACTTTGTTGTGATACTAAAGATATATTTTCAAAACTTTAAATTAGAAACCTAAAATCAAACATTAAATCTATTTTACCTTGTTCTTATTGATAAATTGCTTCATAGTTTTGCTTCCTTTATTAGGAGACAATGGATTCTCATTTTAGACCCAACTTGTTGCTTAGAGAAGAATTGGATTATGAGCTAAAAATACGCGGAGTTTTTACAGAAAGCCCCGTTATACAAAAACGGAAAATTCTTCTTAGAGCGTTAAATAAAGAAAGAGAAAGTAAGTTTGATGTTTTGAAATTGACAAACTCGGATTTTGATTTTCAAAAGGAAAAAGATGAAATAGAATCCACATTAGATTCAATTAAAGTTCTTATTAGTGATTTTGAGGGACCATCATCAGACTCGGTTTATCTTAGAGCTAGGACCAGACTTCTACACTTAACAAATCGTATTTTGCGGGTAGCTTTCGATGGGAATGAGGATAATTTTAGTGAGAAACAACGTCAAAAAAATGAGTGGTATGCATCGGCAATGCTATTAGATGCTGAGTTACACGAAAAGGTGAAGGAACCTAATCAATTTAGTTCTACTCCTGTTAGCCATCATGAAGGACAAATGGAAAGTTCTCAACTGTCCCAAACAGCTCACGAAAATACGCCTCTTAGCAATCAGTATTTCAAGCCCACTCCTGTACATAAATTAGGTATTTCATTTGGAGGCGATCCAAAACAAGTTATGTCTTTTATTGAACGCGTAGAGGAAACGGCTCGAGCTAGACATATTCCTAAAGCTGAGTTATTTGAGTCGGCTAGCGATTTGTTTTCTGAGAAAGCCATCTTTTGGTTGAGGTTAGTTAAGCCCGCTCTTCGTGATTGGGATTCTTTGGTAGAAAAGTTAAAAGCAGATTTTTTAAATTCCGACGTTGATGATGAAACATGGCGAGAAATCCGTATGAGGAAACAAGGTAGGAACGAACCAGTCGTGCTTTTCATAGCAACCGTGGAAGGTTTGTTTGGTCGTTTGTCATATAGTCCGGCTCCTGTTACCAAGGTCAAGTACATCAAAAGAGGTCTTCAAAAGGAATATCAGCAACGTCTAGCTTTGCAAGATATAAGTTCTGTTGATGAGTTGGGTAGGTTGTGTAAACGCTTAGAGGAAGCAGATGTTTTAGGCCTTTGTTCAAGTTCACGTTCGCATCAAGTTTGTGAGGTGAATCTTGATGAACCCTCTTCGTCCAGAAGAAGTCCAAATGTTCGTGGTGGGGAACAGTCCAATCAAAGAAATCAGAAATATCTTTGGAATGGCAAGAAGAATAGGAGACTACCGAGGGAGAACAATCCTGAGGAAGGCGAAAAGGACAAGGCGGGCACTAAATACGTTTGTTGGAAGTGTAGCGGTCCAAACCACTTATTCAAAGACTGTAAATCGAACATTAAAAAGAGATTTTGCTTTAAATGTGGGACGCCAGAGGTTACTTCTAAAACTTGTTCACATTGTTCGGGAAACGCGTAAGAGAGGAATGCGTGGTTGGTTCGCATAATCCTCTATATCAAGAAACCAACTCTCCATGTGCGAGTCATCTTTCCCACACTAACACAAGTCTTCAATTTAATGGCTCATCTAATAATAATGTGCTTCCGGTTTTTCTGAGCAAGAGTAATGACAACCGACCTTATATAAATGTAAAGCTTTTTGATCAAACTATTACTGCCCTGTTAGATAGCGGTGCTAATGTATCCATAGTAGGTGGATCCGGAGTGAGTTTAATTCGACGTTTAAAACTTAAAATTAACCCGATCACTAGCGACAGTGTTGTTACCGCTTGCGGAACCTCTCAAAAAGTTAAGGGTTCTGTTGAATTACCGATAGTTATTAAGAATTCAGTACGGATTTTAGCTGCATTGCTGGTTCCCTCTATTGTACATTCATTCATATTTGGTAGTGATTTCTGCAGAAGATTTCAAGTAGATATAGACTTTGCAAACAATAGATGGCTCATTCAAAGTAAAACTTCTGGCTTAATCACGGAGGCAAGACCTAATTCAGATAATCGAAATGTAATCTCCAATGTATGCACTCTCGAACCTCTATCCGATAGTCAATCAGAGCAAGTCAAATTAATTATAGATTCTTTTAATAAGTTGAATAGTGAAGAAAGATTGGGGCTCACTAATAAAATTTCAATGAGTATTGACACCGGCGAGGCCAAGCCGTTCAAACTAAGGCAATATTTAATGAGTCCATATATGTTAAAACTTCTCAATCAAGAGTTAGATGATATGCTAAAACTGGGTGTCGTAGAACCATCGCAGTCCCTGGAACAGTCCAGTGTTACTTGTTAAAAAGGCTAACGGAGAATATAGGTTTTGTTTCGATGGTCGAAAATTAAATGAAGTAACTCGCCATGACAGTTATCCGCTGCCGCGTGTAGACAGAATATTAAGCTCTCTGAGGGGAGCCAACTATATTTCTAGTATCGACCTACGTAAGGCTTTCTGGCAGATTCCTTTAGACCCAGCCTCGCGAGACAAAACAGCATTTACAGTTCCATCTCGTGGCCTTTTTCATTTCAAGGTTGTTCCTTTTGGTCTTTGTAACAGTGCTCAAACACAACAGCGATTAGTAGATAGTTTATTTGGCCCAAAGTACGAACCAAATATTTTTACTTACCTAGACGATATTATCATAACTTCGAAAACATTTGAGGATCATATTCGGTTGTTGGGTGAAGTTAGGGATATTCTATTTGAGGCTAATTTGACTATTAACTTAAGTAAGTGTGTTTTTTTTAAAACACAGTTGAAGTATTTGGGTTATATTGTCGAAGGTGGTCAGGGTATTCGTACCGACCCTGATAAGGTCTCCACAATGGTTAATTACCCCAGACCTGCTACCACTACCGAAATTAAAAGATTTATAGGCTTGTGTAGTTGGTATCGTAGATTTATTGGTAATTTCTCTTCTTTGGTCTCTCCTATTAACGATCTCCTCAAGGGAAAGAAAAAGAAGTCTTCTATAGAATGGACCCCTGAGGCCCAAAGTTCCTTTGAAAATATTAAAAATGCCCTAATTGCAGCTCCGGTTCTGTGTTCGCCGGATTTTTCAAGACCGTTCACAATACAATGCGATGCTAGTGATACGGGGTTGGGTGGTGTACTGTCGCAGGATCTCGATGGAGGAGAGCGTGTAATAGCATACTGCTCTCGGACGCTCTCTAGAGCCGAGCGTAATTACACTGTAACAGAACGCGAACTCTTGGCGTTGATATTTTGTTTGGAAAAATTCCGGATGTACGTAGAAGGTACGAGGTTTAAAGTAATAACAGACCATCACAGTCTGTTGTGGTTAAATAATTTAAAAGACCCTTGTGGACGTTTAGCCAGGTGGTCAGTAAAACTACGGCAATATAGCTTCGACTTAATTCACCGGAAAGGAATCTCACACAAGGTTCCTGATGCTCTCTCCCGAATATCTTCTGAGCCTCCTATTGATATGGAAGTATGCGTCATGGATGTTGCTTCTGGTGAATTAGACCCTTGGTATGAAGAACTTAGAAGTAAAATCCTTAAAAACCCAGAATCGTATCCTCAATGGAAAGTCGAACAGAATGTTATATTTAAGTATATCCCAAATAATCTCCCACTGTCGAGTAACCTTTTTGACTGGAAGACGGTCGTACCAAAGAACTGTCGTTTACAGGTGATGAAGGGATGTCATGACCCTCCTTCTTGTTCACATTTTGGAATTTTCAAAACCTTGTCCCGCGTCCAAGATTCTTATTATTGGCCTAAAATGCGAGTAGATATTCGAAGATATTGTAGAGCTTGTAAAGTTTGTCAAGCTCAAAAATTGTCTAACTCAGGTCCTCTAGGTAAAATGGGTGCTCAGAAATCAGTGCAGTTCCCTTTTCAGGTTATAGCCGTTGATTTAATGGGACCATTTCCCAGGTCTAAGAAAGGAAATTGCTATTTGTTAGTCGTTACTTGTTGGTTTTCAAAGTATTCTTTACTTTTTCCTATACGTCAAGCAGTTGCTAAAAATATAGTTAAACTGTTGGAAAACAATGTATTTTTGGTTTTTGGAGTACCCCAAATCATAATTTGTGATAATGGCACTCAATTTGCTGGAAGAGTTTTCAAACATCTCGCTGAAACTTATCATGTAAAAATCTGGTTTACTCCTAGGTATTCGGCCCAATGTAATTTCGTAGAAAGAACTAACAAAACCGTTGGAACTGCCATCCGATGTTACATCAAGAATCATCAAGAATGGGATGCAGAACTAACAAAAATTCAGTTTGCTATGAACGCAGCAAAACACGAGGTGCATGACTTGGCTCCTGCATTCATAGTTTTTGGTCGAAATATTCCGCTATCAGGAAACTACTATAGCAAAATATCGGAAACTAAAGACATAGTCCTCAACCCATCAGATAGGAACGCATATATCGATGATATCTCCGGGTTGGCTGACATCTTCAAAGAGGTAGAGAAATGCCTTAGTGTCGCGCACTGTCGATATAAACGATCATATGATCTACGCAGACGAGAGATATCTTTTGCGGTTGGTGATAGAGTATGGAGGAAAAATAAAGTCCTTTCAGATGCTACATCTAAGTTTTCAGCTAAACTCGCACCTAAGTACATTCTTTGCAAAATTAAGGCAAAGAAGTCCCGACTTGTCTACATTTTGGAGAAAGCAGATGGAAGTTACGGAGGAGAATGGCATGTGAAAGATTTGAAACCTTATTTTGGATCAAATTCTAATGTTTCCGTTGGGTAATATTTTTTTTTGGTATTTGGTTAGTCGGTACTAACTGTTATCTGGTATTATGGTTTTTTTTATGTCACGTTAAACGTTTAAAGTATGTCCGGACAATTTTTTTTAAAGTTTTGCAAGACTATTTTCAATTATGCAACATTTGAAATGTATATAGTACAGATGGGATCCCGTAATTATGGTAAATTAGTTTAACTAGACAATGTTGTAAATATGCTTTTTACTTATAAGTTTTTTTTCTTGACTGAATTGTCATCATGGGCAAATTCTCAGTCTTAAGTTTGCTCTTTTCCTTGTTTAGAGACCTCCCCGTTTTTGTCTTTATTTCCTGATTTGTCAGTTCAATATTATGTCTTTACCGATTGAGTCGCCCCAAGGCCGTGTAGTACGCGAAGATACTGGACTAAACAAAATCCCGAGAGCAAACTAATGTTAGTAGAATACTGTTGAGTTCTTTAATTTTCTTCTTTCTTTGTTAATTAACCTAGATAAATTTTTTTTTTGGTACATAATCAAAAAAAAATATATAATGATATATTTTTTTTTGTTTTTTTTTGGAGGAGGATTGTGTGGCAGGAACTTTTTTTTTGGCTTGAATAAAAACAAAAAAAAATTTGCAGATGTATAATAGGGTATTAACACAAACAAGTAGGACCTATCGACGATATAATAAGTATAATAAAATATATATATATATGTCTGTTCATTATGTTTTAAGCGATACATTATAATGGTAGTACATCTAAGCCTTCACAATGTTGCCAAATCTCAGAACGCTATTTCAGTGTGTTTCAAAGCCGCTTCTTTGAAACCCGGTATTTCATGCCCAATCAGAAAGCAGGGTTTTTGTCCTGTATGGGAAGATGAGGTCGCCATTTTCTTGAGTGAGCATTCCATTGCTCTCTGCTTTACCAGAACGTGTTATTTTGTTAGTTTTCGGATATTTTATCCAATTACCCTTCAAGGGGATTTAAAATTAAAATTAACAATCACCTGGTACTGCGAGACGCCCTGAAGAATAGGCTTATTGCTCTGTTAGCCCTGGAAACCCAGTTTCTTCAGCAGGAATCGGTTGGCTTCGGCCACGTTTTAGTTTTTTGTGCAGATCTGTTATGGTGAGTTTTCTATAGCAGTATATTAATTTTCTGAGTGGCACTGTGTAACTTACTTTGGTCTTTTGAAGATCTGAGGGAGTCGACTCCTACCCTGTTGTGTAACAGCCAGTTATACCCCCTGGATTGGTCGTACAAATCCAGTAGAGGTTGACCCGACCTGCACCATATTACGCCAAAAGTCTGACATCTTTGCGACCTTGCAATCATTTTCGCCAGCAGTACTCCAAGCATCCATTTGTAGAGATCTTCAGATGAAATAGAACTTCAAGAACCTTCGAAGACACCAGGTTCAAGCCTGTGTATTAAGGCCAGTTTACTCCAAATCTTTATTTTTATTTTCTTCACTGTTTTCACAAACAAACCACTAAACTCAGATTCAAAGAAACACATAACAAAGCTTCCCTTTATTAAAGTTTTGCTCACACTTAAAACTTTAAATCACTTTGATACTTCCGATCGGCGAAACATAACAAAGGTTGGTTTATCTTCTAATAGCAATTACATAAATGTGAACTATAGTCGACTATAGGGTGATACCATTTGTCAATTATAATTATACGCTATCTCAACGTTTTAACACCGAATAATGATTTACCTGCTATTTACATTATTATAAACAACTCATCTATTGAACTGTAATAACAACATGGTATGTTGAGCAAACCCAGTAAAGAGATTTCATAAAGGGAAAATTAATTTGTGTTTATTTAGTGTTCACTAGTTGCGTTGATACCCGTTCGTAAGATATTTTCTTTTCATTTATTTTCGCAGTTTCCTCATCATCAAAACTGCGTGGCGCCCATTTTAAATTTCTTTTTTTTTTCTTTCTTTAATTATTATTGAAAAGCAAATACAGTCATTTTAGAAAATTGCCTTCGAACCCATAGTGCTCACCAGATGAAAAGCTGCCGTTTGCATTCCTTATTATTTTAGGCAAAATAAGGTTACAAAGTAGCGCCATTCAAATTACCGTCAATAAAATACGGACCAACGATGTGGTCTCCTAAAATATTCTGGATATTGGGTATGGGTTTCCCTAAACCAATGTGGATTCGTGTCTGACCAATACCTACAGTTATGCCTGTTCACTTCTCCATTCAAAAAAAACATACACTTATCACTGAAGCAAATATTGTACAACAAGTTCAGGTTGTTTGTCAGATTAGTAGACATAATTTCACAAAATTGTAGTCTTCTATCATAGTCATCTTCGTTTAATTCCTGAACCAATTTTACCTTGTATGGATGAAAATTGTGTTTTTTTTAAATTCTCCATACACTGCTTGTCGAAACACCCGATGCATGGGAAATTTGATTTAAAGACTGATGGTTGGATAATAATCCATTGCAACGTGTCCCAAAACAGCAACTTCAATTGGTTCATTAATAATTTGTCTTTCAGGTTGATGTTTTTTGTTTGTCACTGAACCAGTTTCCATGAATTTTTGTATCAACTTTAAGACATACTGATGACCAATTAATTTATCTGGATGGATTGCATTGAAAGCGCGTTGTTTGAAAGCATTATGTTTGAAATAAAAACGTACAATTTCTATTCTTTCGGAAGTCGTGTAAACCATATTGACAATGTTCCTTCAAAACGAACTTACAAGTTGACCGACTGAGGCAAAAACATGGAATGGAAAACAGGTATTCGGTAGTGTTATCAGCAGTTTGACCAAAATAACAAAAACATGTTTTTATTTTTTTTGGTCTCAATTCAAAGCAAATGTACAAATAAAATAGTGCAATTAATTCCTTATGAAATACCCTTTCCAACGATGTGCCACACATGGTATGGTGCCATTTGAAAACTTAGTGGGGGTGGCTATGGCCGCAAAGGGGCTGATGAAAGAAATTCAAATCCTACGTAAAAAGATGTCCCCCTTGCAATCCTTGTTGACGTGTCTTAGCATTTTTTAACAGAGAAATTATTTTAGAAGATATTCAGGGTGGCTACTTTTCATTGAAAAACCCTGTAGAGCAAAGGTTTAGGTTTCCATGATACTTTTTGTAGCGACTCACCCTGTGCACTTTCATGTAAAACGAATTAACTTCTACGTAACAGGTAATAAGGATGATGATATCTTTATTTTATTAGACTTACCTATCATTAAATAATAAAGTTTGAAAATAGTAGCAAAACGTATCTGCAAAAAGTTTATAAAAAAAATATATTAATACAAAAAATGTCTGGCTTCAATTGCCGATTACTTCTAGCTGGTACAAATTTTTCTTCGGGAAAAAATTTAACAATGTCCTTATGTTGTTGAATATGTTCAATTTTTTCATTTCTTTACGAGCTTGTTGTTGGAAGTCAGTGTTCGTGCGGTTGTTTAGGAATTTGCTTGATGGTAGCCACTCCGAGTTTTTCCATTAACCGGCTTAATTTTGAACTGAATCTTCTTAATGTTTCTCAGTTTATAGCACAATGTGTGGCATGTTGATGATTTTAGCACATCTTTAATGAAAATTTTTTTATTATATACTGACAGTAATGCTGATCGTGTGAGTAGTTTAGTAAGATACCGATAAGTCAAACAAAATTTGGATAACGTCACAAAGTTTCATAGTCATATTGGGATTCTCCGGACGTTTTTAAAGAAATTTTCAAAATGATTCTGGCGCCACTTGGAATTTTTAGAAATATGTAGCTGTAGAAATATTCTCAAGTTTTTGAGAGGATTTCAGTTTGTAGGAGTCTCTGCTATTTGCAAAATAAACCTAAAGGGAACTAAAACGGGAAAGATAATAAAATGATAAAAGGCATCTCTGAAATTTAAAAAAAATTCTTGACAGATTATTCCTTCTTCAAAGGTCTCTTGCATTTCTAGAATAATTGTATATACATACATCAGATGATTTTAGTGGCATCTGGCCTTTTTAAAATGCCTTGAGAAATTAGAAAAGTTTTGAAAAATTTTCAGTTTTTATAGAGGCGTCTGACATTTGCAGAATTATCCTGCAGAGGCATATCGGGCGATTTTTAAAATATTTTTGTGCTATTAGGTAATGTAGACCTTTTTTGATTAGTTTTTACAAAATAATCCTATAGACCAGGCGTTTTTTTGAGAAGTGACATCTATCATTCTAAAACAGTTTTGAGAGGTTTTTCAGTCTTTAGGGTCACAAAAACAAGGATGTGTTCCTCATGCAGTCAATTTTAAGTTTATTCTGCTATTTACAATGTAGGTAATATTTGAGAGGTTTTTGTATGTTAAAGTATTCTACACTTTCACAACATTGCAAATTCTTACGGTCTACGTCTTATAACCAGGAACTAATATAAGCTCCAAATAAAAGGCAATATTAAGCAATTGTAAGAACCAAATCCAAGTCCTGGCCTAAACGTTACATAGTGAGCCACACTACTTGCTGCTGAAGGTCGAAGTGCGGCCAATCAGCAAGAGCAGCCAGCCAGATGGTCCATATTCGGTAATCCTAAAATAAGTAATAACCAGTGTGCACATAGAAATCACGCGAGATACACACAGCTCGCGCGCATTGTTAGAATCACGCCGCGAAAACCACTTGTTACACGTTGTTCAATATTTTCTAATTATTTTGCAAGAACCTACTTTTAAATAAATTAGTTAAGGGAAATGTTTGTTTTATTGGACTCGCCGATAAGTCCTCTCTCTTACACAATGTTAAAACATTTTGTACAAGATAGATGAGTAAGTTTACCCCGTTTAAGATAAAAGTATTGTAAAGTTAGCTTTGTTGATTATTACATACGTAATTAGTTGAAATTCCAGTAGTGGTTTGTCTCAAGCTAATGTAAGTCTCTATAACAATCACATTTTGATTTGTTATTTTTAGTAACTAAAGTTTGATTGCTACATTACTAGATTTCCATTTTTTTAACCTAACAATATTGATGGAGAAGTTATTTTATATTTAATATCGTTCCATTTGTAGCGCTTTTCTTGCGGTTTTCTTCGGTTTCGTTGCCTCGGGCGCCACCTTCGTTATTTATAGTGGTTGAAGGTCCACTTTACGGTGCCTAGGTAGCGTTTAGACAAGTGAAGAAAGTTCCAGGGGGTTCGAGAAATAAACAAAAGTAAAACAACTGTATTCACTAAATCAACTGTATTGCAGCTCTCTGTACTTGCAGCAAATACTTACGGCAATGGTCAATTTAAGAAACGCAACCTATATTGTTCGGTGGTTCGGGAAAAGCGTGTATCGGTAAAGAAAACTAGCTACAGACCCTTCACTACAGTTTAACCTGACTACTGTTGGTTATGTCTGTTTAAAATACGGTGCTTGTACGGCGGTACGGTACTGTTACGTAAAACTGGCTACTCGACGCCGGAGTTTACTCCAAAAACCCTAAATAGCCCAATTACGTAACCGGCGGTGTTTCCGTCACTCGACCTAATCTCTATATGTCGCACTCGTTTCCCCGGAATCCGACAAATAGAGCCCCCGTTACACATTAGTTCCCCAGAATCATGCAACAGAGGTTTCCAGTCTCGGAACGTTGCCAGTCACACAGTCGCTAATCCCTCCAGTTCCCAAACTCGATTACCACACCGATTCCCCGGAGCCAAGTAAACGCGTTACGAGATTCGCCGTTCCTGCTTGCTCCACCACTTCCCTGGAGTCAAACAAACAGGAACAGGTCCGGAAAGATTACCTGACTGTTTTCAAAAAGTTTACTGTAACCGGCGTCGATTTACCAGAACTACCCCAAACGGATAACCACGGAAAAATACTGATAGTGCCCCAATTTACAGTTTAAATCTTTACTACGGTTAACGGTGCGGTTTTAAACAGCAAATACTGGACGGACGGTATGTGCCTATTTATTTATTTACTGATACGCGGAGATAAAAAGTGTAAGCGGTACGGGACGGTCTGTTCAAGTTGCTTCAACCTTTAAGCGGTCAAAAATCACCGTTTTTCGGTGCGCGGCCGCCTTTTATACAAAAACCAATTTGAAAAACACTTAAAATTTTCTTTCCAATGACAGGAGGATAAATGTGCACTTAACGGTTTTGAACAGGTAGCTAGGCCAGTATACCTGATATATGGCCAGATCACCAGATTATACGGGTTATGAAAACTAAAAAACAGAATTTTTTATTACAAGAAAAAGTGTAAAAACTAGAGTGTATTTGCATCTTGTTCTATCAGATGTCATTGAAATAGTATGACAATATTGTAACATAGAAATTACACTATATTCCGTTATCAAATATTGCCTCGGTCTCCCCGAGTACAATGTCTTGATGTGGGTATAAATACTGCACCAAAAGCACGTACAAATCACTGATCTCTGGGTTAGTCTGGGTACGCCTATTGTGCAACGCAACGTGGAGCAATAGGTGACCAAGTGCCACACCTGATTATCAGCCCTAGCAAAGGACATATTGTGGGCGTGCAGCAAGAGTTGTCGCACCTACTTACCTCCCTTTGCTAGTACCATAACGACTTTACCGGCCCGGTGAATGCCCTCGGACACGAGTCTAGGGTTCATTCATCCCCGATAAAGCGTTCGCCCTCCGTGAACCCTACCGCCTTCTCTGACCATCATCCCACATCATGCTCTTCGCCATCTTGGTAATCTGGGGGTAAGATTATTGTACCTATTGTTTTAACTACTCAAATAAAGTGGGTTACCTGTGGAAACCTGAGTTTTCTTTCTTCTGGGCTGCCCCTTAACGTGACAATATCAATTTAGAAAGTTAAAGACATCGATCGGTTTACTTGCCCGAAATGACAATTTAGACAAAAATGATAATTTACTCCGCCATCGATTTGATAAAACAATTATTATTTAGTTCGGTTTCCGCAAAACATTTCGTTATTCTTGGTTGATTCATAAATATTAAATGTGATGATTCTTTTTTTTAATCGACACAATCCTACTACATAGTGAAAGTACCTGAGATTATTCGGCAGGAGGTGCGATCTTCGTCGTTGGACTGACGTCATCAGGCTCGAAATTTTGCACCAATGAGAGAAGAGAGGTTCCTGGCAGATTGACATGTTCTGGATGGAGTGAGAAATCATTGTTTTTCATATGGATGTAAGAAAGTTCATTGCGTATTAGACACTTTTAATAGCAAATTTAACGATATATAACAAAGTTCGATATGTTGCATAAAAAAAATTGTGCCTTATTTACATGTACATACATCAGTAAATAACCCCATCAAAATTCAGGACTGACGGCTTTCGCAGCTGTTCTATTTACTATCAGGAAAATATTGTCCAGATCTTTAATAGCTAGTGTTGCCAATTGCTTATCTACAGTAGTCGATCCAGTACAATGTGCTGGATCATTGGTTTTGGCAGATTGTTTCATGTAAAGTTTTATCAAAACAAAATTGGTATTTATTTTAGTCTTACATGTAAAAACTATCAATTCAATTTTATTTGTTCTCCACTTGAAGAGAGTTTTTCAATTACAAGGGAATCTTAAAGCTTTCCTACTTACCTCCCTTTGTTAGGTTCTTCACGTCTTTACCGGCTCGGTGAATGCCCTCGGACCTAAGTCTAGGGTTCATTCATCCCCGTTAAAGCGTCGCCCCCCGTGTTCCTTCTGCCTAAAGCCGGATCACATCATGCTCCCCGCCATCTTGGCAATCTGGGGGTAAGATTACCGACTAGTCCCTAAGGCACTATAACTTAATAAAAGTGGGTTACCTGTGGAAACCTGTGTGTTCTTCCCCCTCAGCTACCCCAAGGGAGGTAAGTAGGAACGGCAACTTATGCTGCTCGCCCACACTATTTCCTTTGCTAGGGCTGATCTAGGGTGGCACTTGGTCACCTACTGCTCCACGTTACGTTACACAATAGGCATACCCAGACTAACCCAGAGATCAGTCAGTGACCTCCCTCTGGGGAAGACCCCAGAGTTCGGTGATTTGCTCGAGCTACGGTGCATCTTTTATATTCGTCAGCGACCTCATTATGCTAACCTTGCTGACTATGCTGGTTACTGGGTGTGCACCGTAACTACTAACACGGGTGTGACAATATAGTATATGTTACACAGGAGTAGAGTGCGATAGCTTTGGTCGGCTGTCGACCTCAACTTCGCTTCGGTCAGACAATCTTCTGCGCTCAGAACAATAATTGCCTCTTTCTATGTTGGGGCTGGATTGCTAGAATAAATTAGGCTAGTGGACTGTATTTTACTTTTCTTTATTTAAAGAGGCGAAAAGAAATTAACTTAAATTTAAGATGAACACCCGGCACGGCGCCTTGTTTGCTAGTCTCTCTTTCGCGACGCGGTGTTGTCACGTTCACAAGCAAGTTGGTAATTTCACTGACGATCACGCGCAAACATTCTACTTTTAGTAACACGGAGAATTTTGATTTTTTTTTGAAATATGTATAAATTTATTGAGTGTTTTATTTAAAACAAGAAAGCAACGGTCGACTTTTGGTATAACCAGAAGTGTCAAAAATTTGAAAAAATTTTAGATCGATAGATCAGTCATAAGCTAGGCACCCAAATTTTCAACAAATTTCCATGTCTTGTTTTCCCTTAACGTCTAACCTACCATTACCTATTATACCACTAGAATATGGTTAAAGGACTGGAGATGCCCACGGATCAACGCTGTGTAAAATTGAACGGTTTCTCGCCGAAAAGCGAGTCTGATTCCTATGAATCCTGTGGAGTGCCCGATTTACAACAGTCCCAACAATTACGACTTCTTGTTCCACCTCCTTTATAGCTTTCTGAATTTCGGTCAGCATACTGCACAAGTTTAAAAAAGTTGCATTCGCATGTTGTTCTCGAAACTCCTCCTCTGTTCGGCCTCCCGAACCCCCCTGCATTCACTGTTTTGGCATACTTTTTATTTTTCTTTGGTAAGACACTGGAAAATAATTATAAATTTAATTAGAGATAGATGAAATTACAATTACCTCGTAATTGATAAACAATGATGTAAATGCAAAAAGAAAATTTTTTCAGGACAAGCAAAAAACGAACATGGGAATTTTATTATCAGCATTTCTGTGTTGTTGCGAATCATCCTGATGAAAGATCCAAATAATGCTTTATTTAATGTGAAGTGGAAGTCCATGTTCTCAAAGTGGAGTTGAAAGCGTTGGATGAGAGGAAAGAACACACATCCTTCTCCACAAAAAGATTTATTATTCCCTAAACAAGAAAGATAAATGAGGTTGTAGTGCTGGTGTATGCAGTGGTAGTCACAGTAGATCCGTCGATATTCGGCAATTTAAAATGAAGAACTCTTGGAAAAAAATATAGTGTATGTTAAACGGGAGTACGTAACATAATGTACTACTAGTAAATAAACCTAGATATGTATAGTCTATACGAAGTCAGTTGAAACGACTGAAAACACCAAAATAGTCGGCGTCTTTGTTGAGCATGGGCGGCGTGAAAAGAAAAAATATTGAGGGACTCTGTGCATAAACGCTTATTAATCGCTTACTCCAATGCAAACTATAAACACCGGACTGCATTGCCTTTGCCACCTGTGCGGAAGATAGGATCCTCTTAAGAAAGCATATGAAGAAACTAAAAATAGATTTTAAGGCGCCGACCAATAAGAACCGTCGGGTGACCAATTAAACGGTCTAACGGTGCTTACGCCTAAAATTATTTGTGACACTTACTCGTCAAGTCCACGTTGACTCCTCGTAAATTACTACCGGGATCAATCACATACAAATTTGCTCGTTTTTTCCTATGCTTTATGTGGTGTGTTGATCGAACCCCGTATTTTGCCCTGTCCCAACTGACTTCGTATAGACTATACCTACATATATGCGTTGGTCAAGAATTATTTTATATCTTTAAAACCTTGATTACGGAAATAAGAAAAGACCTCAGCGTGAAGCAAGTAGGAACTTAATCTAAAGGCTCCCTGGTGAAAGCAAACAATAGTAGGAACATTTTGAAAAGAAGCAGCATAATGCTGAATAAAGGTAGAGGCTCTCTCCGGCAGGTGCGGGCTCACAGCAAGGATGTTATCATAAGCGCCGGATGCATCCACGGAATGGTTGCTAACAAAATTGTGGGCAGGTGGAGGCTCCTGACCTCGTTTAAGCGCTCCCCTCCGGAGATCTCGGGGTGGTGCTAGTTTTACTCCTCTAGATCTGGAGGTATCCAGAGGGCCCTCGTCGGGTGTGTCGCTGTCCGATCAGAATGGGGGACTAATGACCAAAGCTGGATCCACTGGCCCCAACATAGGTTCATCACCTGCCTGGGGAGCAATGGTTAGATTTGACGCTACCTTAGGTAGCAGAGTACCTACCTGCAGTGGCGCTGGACCAGGTTCAGCACATAATCCCGAAGAGCCTGGGTAGACCCAGACTGACGGGTCATCGGGGGGGATAGGGTCTACGAGCTCCACTGGGAGGCCTGGGATTTGCGGCACTCCAACTGGGGACTCCGCCTGCATAGCCTGAATGGGAACTTCTTCAGCTGGTGGGGGGCGAGCGACCTAGCAGTTCACGAGACGCCGTTAAAACAGCGGTTTGTTGTGCAGGCGCAGCCTCCTGTGAAGCCATTTCGCTATCCTGCAAGTTGGCATTTATAGCTTGCCTAGTAGATCTAGTAGATCGCGTACAGTAGCGGCTCATATTCACTTGAAAAAATCACTGAAACAATAGAAACACCCGTTAAATAACGCATCAAATAACACGGGGCGGCCTAATTCCGAAATGCCATTGAGTGCAGTGGCATATAGCTTATGCTTTCGGCGTTTATTTACTGCACCTAGACTCTTCCCGAAAAGCATGCCAAAAAATCCGACCCAAATCCTTTAAACCTTGAATGATAACATCAAATTCTCAAAATTATGATGTAACTCATATCTTTAGATTGTCCCAACAACTAACGGTAAATACGTTGAAGGTGTGTGTAAGAAATAATCTCATTTAGACCAAAATAAATTGCTGTGATATTAGCAAAACTAAAGTCCGTGACTTGACATCGAATATTGATTACACCTCTAATGTAGCACAGTATCTTTGTTAAAATTTTTTAAAAAGTTCAATAAGGGTTCAAACACCTTTGGGAGGTAATAAATTAAAAAATTAAAAAGTTGAAACGTTAAAAAGTTTGACCAGGGTCGGACATCTTTTATTTAAAATTTTCCCTAAACCACCTACCAGTTTATCAAGGTCTGCTTTCATTTTAGTCGTAGAGACGCGCAGTAGCGCCTCTAAATGTTCATCTGTTAACCGCAAACAGTTCTTATTCTCATCTATTGATCAATTCTAATTAGGGGCGCCGGATAGAACTTTTCTCAGAAACTGGTTTCCTCCCGAACCCCTTAAGTGACGGCATCAGTAGCATCATTTCAAAGAGACAAAATTGAGGCCCCTCAAGGTGAGTCGAGCAAGACCGGCAAATACGTTTCTGTTAACCATGACATTGCCATAACTCATGTTGATAAAATTAAAACGTTTCGACCATCTTTTAACATGCCACCGTGCCACCGGCAACTGAAACCGGACAATGGGATTAGGAACAAACAGGTCGCTGGCAGTCATTTTCATTTTCGGAATAAGAGTACGCTTACCTTTGGAAATACCGCACAATATTTCGCACTCAATGTAATTGTCGGCGAGCGAAGTTACGAGCATTCTCGTACCATTACATTGACCTTCGGTCACGTCGAGGTTTCGAAGCAACATAACTACAGCCCCCACTTTCAAGTGAAGAACGTGGGGCGGCAATGATGTGGATTCGATATTATTAATGACGTTCATCGGAACGTCAAAATCATCACCCTGTCCTTGCTGGTACTCGTCAATCCTGACATACAGCATTGCTTATCCCGGCAACCGACTTAGGATATTGGAATTGACTGTTTTGACAACGTCATTAGTTGGGCATAAAATAACCCTAGAACCGTCAGATACGAATTGAAAATTGTCACCGTACACAAAGGCAAGTAATTTATCTAATGAGGGAACTAACAACTCGGTAGGAATTTCGATCAAATCGATTGGAGCGCGGTCAACGTCGGATAAATAGACGTATGGTAAAGTGCCCTGACCAAGACGGAGCAACCAATCGGCAAAAGTACCACTGAAAATTTTAGACTGTCGAGATTGTTCTCGTTTCGGAAGTTGAATCATCGAGCGAGCTCTCATATTTTCAGATAAAGGCAATACTGAGACTTTTTTCCACAATGACGAAGTGTTGATACAAGAGTTAACGATGGAATGACGCGACGAAGTTCCAGAAAGTTCAACAGGAAGAACTTGTCGATAGTCGCCACCGAATATGACGCACTTGCCACCAAAAGGAAGGTGACGATTTTCCATCACCTCTTTCAGATAGCGATCGATCGCTTCGACGGCGAAGCGAGGCGACATAGGAGCCTCATCCCAAATGATTAGTGCGGCTTCTCTAATGAAAGCGGACCTTTCGTGCTCTAGAGGAAAACCCGCAACCGTTTTGTCAGTCAACCGAAGCGGCAACTTAAACGTTCGAGGAACGGTTTCACCGCCAATCAAAAGATTCACAGCAATACCCGTCCATGCGACAGCTATAGTTTGTCATTTCAGAACCGTACGCACGTACTTTATAATGGTATTGTAAAGGTGAGTTTTTCCAGTGCCACCAGGTCTGTCGATGAAGAAGACATTGGTAGTGGGAGCGGTTCGACTATAAAGTGTTTTGTGTTCCACAAAGTTAATTAAATCCAAATAAAAGTCTAATGGCAAGTAATCAATTCGCTGTATGAATTTGATGGTATTAAGAATTATCGCAAACGCACGTTTTTGATCATTGTTAAGACCTTCAATTAGGCTCGCATCATTGTTATTTGCATTGGGGGAGGGTTGTCTGTCGTTATCACTGGCGTCGTCTTCGTCGTAGGGTTGTTGTTGTCGTTGTTGTGCGACTAATACGCCGCCAGCTAAGCCATCTGTAATACCGATAACAAACAGGGAAGCTCCCGGTTCGGGCTAACATGGCGTTAACGGCGGCATAGCAGCGACATTTTGCAACTTCCGCTGTCGCACCTTGGCGGACAAAATCTTCAGTCATGGCGGCTACAAATTTTTTCCACAAAGGTGCAATGTGCGGTAGCTGATCTTGAGTGGCGACCGAATATATGGTAGCAAATAAGCGACGAATACTCGCCGGAGTAACACGTAAAACGGCCTCATCCATACAACGCTCGTATTCGGAACCGTTGCGTAAGAGTTGCCTCTCTACGCAAGCCTCCTCAAACGTGGCACACAATTTACCGTTTACGGTACGAAGATCTTCGAAACTTTGTGGGCCTTGTACGTGCATTAAGAGAATCCTTAAAAAGTATTTCTCCAACTGCGGATCGTTCGGCGACACCGCATACACGGACCCTATCATCTTACTCGCGACGACGTGGCGCCCAGGTACCGGTAGCCGTTCTCCAGTTATAGTAATCAGGAATTTGCACATAATATAGGTCGCGAGCATTCCGATGTTCTCTATTAAGGGCAAAGAAAGCCTCCAATTTAGATGGACGATTAAGGACTTGGTCTAATAGATCAATGTCGTCGCCATCATCGAAAGCGATATCCCTAAAACCGGGCAAATGGACAGGTAGAAGAGTGACCGAATGGGACCTATCGTGCATTTTAAATTCGAAAATGCGCCAAGCTGATTCTAAAGAAGTAACATAGCGACAATCCAAATAGCGCTGAACCTCGTCCAAGACCGCACCAGCAGGTCCAGTTTCTTCAACTCTGACATGAGAATAATCCGCCCCCTTGAACATATACTTATGCAGATACTTCATCGTTTTGATCGAACCGACAACCTCGAAATTTATATGCGAATCATATTTTGCCAAAGCATATGGATTATATGGTACGATATTTCGATTGTCGAAACGCTTGGTACCGTCCGGGAAACGATAAGGAACGGTAACGCCGTCGTCGGGACGTTTATAAATGGGACGCTGATTGATGTTCATGCGTAAGTTTCATTAGCAAATTCGACGGGAAAACCAAACCTACATCTACCCTCGATGATGCAGGGAGCATTGCGATTGTCAATGCATTTGCAATAAACGTGACGGGCTACTTGTTCGTATAAGCCGGGCTGCATTGTTAAATCGGGAATAACTGCCCTAACGATAGAATCAACATCGTCGACCGTCTTAATTTGAGTGTTTTCACTAAAGGTAACCAAAATGTGTGCGTGTGTGTTTTTGAAACTCAATTACGTAATGATAATTGAGTATAATACCGTAAGTTTGTTTGTGCACAATATCGTAGATAAACTCGTTAAGTGTGGCGTGGAAAACGCGGCAAAGTAAGTCGGGACGATGTTCCCACCGTTGATAGGGTAATAAATTGTTGATTATTTCGGGCCAATACAAGTAAAAGTAATTAAAAGATCGAGTTTGCCATGTCTCGCGATCACGGCCATTGCATCAAGGTAGCGCCTTTCGATGTTTCGTCCACTACCTTCGAAGGAAGAGGGCAAAATAATGGGACGACCTATTCTATCGGGCTCGTTAAATGGCGCGGGTAAGCCGCCAGGGGGGGGCAGGAACGCCGACGCCTATAGCGGCTACGTAAGTCGCACGATTTCGATGATACCGGCGTAAACGTTGTTCCGCGGCCAAACGCCATTTAGTTTGATGTTTTCTAATAAACCATAAAGTATCTGACTCGGCTTTACACCAAGCATCGACAACGTACTCCTGGAATAATTTCATACCATAATGGATGTTGCTAAAACCGTTACGAATTTGAAGACGGTAGCGGTAAAATTGTCTAGCGGACATATTACCACCGCTAACTAACTTGACATCTAACGATCTACCAACATCACCTTTAGGGAATAATAATGGATAAACCATTGGATCGGCTAATTTACTCAGAGATTTAATTTGCTGTGGATAATCGTTAATGGGACCTAGGGGGGGCGCAGGCAGCAGCGGCGGGGGAGCCATGTTCGCCGAGTTGCGCTGGGTCAGCAAGGGAGGCAGGGACAGCGGGAGGGGCAGGGGCGGCGACAGCCCTAGGTCGCAGTTGTAAATCGACTGGAAATGGTGAATCATCACCAATAAATAAAGCAGCTATGTCGTTGCGACTTTCCGGCAAATTGTAATTTCGAAGTTGGTGATTAATATTTGAAACGAAAGCGATGTAAACATCCTCTAATGGACGATTCGCGGGGCGCCGAGCTTTTTCTTCTCGCAATTGTTCCGCTATACTCATGTAAGCTTTTACATATGGATTCTCACGTCTCAGAACTGTTTCGACTAAAGTCAACAGTTCCGCAGAAACGCCAGAATCCACCGAAAATTATCTTTTATGCGCCATGGCTTCGGCAACGTCAATAAAATATTAATGATTTAGACGCAGATTAGCTAAATCTTGAGTGTCCGGGACGCCTCCAATGAATAAAAAAAATGTAAACATAGCAGGAAGGAGCAATAGCAAACAAAGTGGGTGACAGAAACAAGGGGGAGCGGGGGGAGTAATATGGCGGCCGTCAACTTCCGGTTGGCACTATCAGATCTAAATTTAATCTTGTCCACTCTACAACTTAATTTAAATTTGCAAAACTCAACTGTTAAAGAACCACAAACTAACAAAACAAACTAACACTATACTACAACAAATACAAACAACAAATTTTTGCGGGTTTGAAACTCCAAACTTTCAATGACTTTGCGTCAATTCAACTGCGCAGTAGGCGAATGCGCAATCAAAGATGGTAGACTTCCGTCCCCCTCGCTTAATGCACAAACGGGTTATAATTTGAATTATTGTTACCTCCTGATACTTGTTCTTTTTACTCATTGGACGCCTCGGACATAGTGCGACACCTGTCCGGTAACGGCGAAACGACGGCCTTCGTCCCGAATGTTCTCGGCATCTGCTCCACCGGGCAGTGAAGTCTTAAAAGAAGCCATAGCGCACAATGAATTAATATAACGAATTTTATTGCGAAAAATATTACTTTCCGCGGAATTGCCACTGAATAGAGCAACAAATTCAGGGGTGGTTTCTTGTTGGAGGGATAGTATTACATCACCCTTTTGCAACAAAAGCGTCTGGTTTTTCGAGTATTGGGAAATTCGTTTCTGAAAAAAAGATGCGACCAAGTTTCCCAAACTGAAATGATCCAGATTCGGTTCAGTTCAATTCGGCCACCGGAGGTATTGCATGCCTCTTTCCACCTCCGCTTGCGAGCGACATTTTCGGCGACAAAAACGCGTCGTAACGGAGGAGGACTGAGAATTGTGGAAACGTTAGCGACGGCATTGCCAGAAGCGGCAACTGATGATGAGGATACGGCGGGAGGAGGGCGGGAATCTGCAACGACAATGACGACGCTACCAGCGGGCGCGGCGGTTACGTTTTCGTTGTCATTGGGAATCGCATCAAGTAATAATCGAGAATTGTTGGAACTTGATGAACAAGAGGTCCGCCCCATAGAAGAAGTTTGAAGAGTTTGGGTTCTGCGTCTACGTTGAGAACGTCGGGATATTACAGAACGGCTGCGAGACCGAACGGTATTAACCGAGCGTTGTGTAGAAGATTGCGATGTTGAAGAGGTAGTTGTAGATTGGGACGATGGCAGAGTAACAACTTGTCGTTGACGTACAGGTTTGCCCCTTTGAACGGCTAAAAGCCGATCTACGAGCCTACTACTGGTACTACTGGTGTCGTTAACACGGGCAGACTGCATTTTGATTTTGGTTTTTTCAAAAATTCTTACAAAATTTTAATTGACTGGTAAAATAAATTGGGAGTCAATTGTTTCGGGGAAAATAAAGATAAGTTGATAAAAAAATTTAAAGAATGTAGCAAATAATAATAAAAAATAAATAAAAAAAAGAGCGCTGCTGAAAACACGCTATCGATAAATCAATTTGTAAAGAAATGGTTATAAACGTTTAATAATTTAAATAAAGAATAATTTGTAATTTAAGAGAGTATTAGGAGTAAATCGAATTTGGAATAATATTCATTTAATAAGTTAATTTAAAAGTGTTTAAAAATTTGGAAGCGATAGCTGATAATAATGGGTTAAGAATTGCGCTTCTCCAATAAAAGCTGAAATAGAACGACTTTATTTTACTTTTTCTCATACAAATGACGTTAAAAAGCCACGTGGCCGATTTAAAGGGTTATGAATACAGAAGTGAATATCAAAACGGAAAAAGTAAACTAAAAATATAGCAACAACAATCACAAGATAAAGCCTTTAGCTTAATAACGTTAAAGCCTTTACTCGCCCCCGCCGATTATGGATACATAGATATTTCTGTTTGGATGGGGTTCCTTTCTCCTCTTTTTTGGCTTTGACCAAGACTAATGCTAGCGGTCTTTTGTCTTTTCTACTGATCATCCTGTGAACGGAGATAGCTTGCAAGATCCCTGGTGACGTCATCAACGGTGATGTTGGACGCCCTTGATGACGGCCCTGGTGGTTTTATCTTCGGGGAGAGCGTACGTGTGGTACTCTTTCTTGTTGTCATTTAGAAGCTTAGTTAAGTTTCTATAGTCCTGGGTGGAAGATGGGGTAATTGCCACTCCGTTCATCGTCATCTGGGCCTTAGCATAGTTAATTTTCTTCGCTTTTAACTTTTTACATACGGTTGTCCAGTCATCTGCGTTTCTTAGCACGACTGGTGGAATCTTTTTCGTTTTCTCGACTTTCTCCGTCTCCCTCTTAGGGTGTCTCTCGTTTTCTGAAGGAGATGGCTTTTCATGAGTTTCCTCAGTAGTTTCCATCTCCTCTAGAGGCTTTTCTGCGCTCTTTTGGGTCTTCTTGCGTTTTTTCCTCATTGTCGTATGCTCGTCGTCATCGGTTTGCTTGGCTTGTCTGTCGGGCGTCTTTTTGATAGCAGCCATTTGTTTTTCAAATGCCGTCAATTTCTCGGTGAGGTCCTCAAGCTGTTTTTTGAGAAGGAGATTCTCAGCAGACAGCCTAAGGTTTTCCTCCGCTACTTTTTCTTGCGCCGCTTTTTTGGCTGCTTCTCCCTCTCAGATTGTCCGGAGGGATTCGTACATCCAGGCAGGGACATCGTTTGATCACTGTCACTTTCACTATCACTCGCGAGAATTTTCTTTTATTTGTGTTTAAAAACACAGTGGTCCGCGCGCGCTCTGTCGATCCGGATCGACTGCTCGACGTCAACTAAACTGGCGAAATTCCGGCGGCCGCCTTTTAACAGACGGGCGAGTACGTTAACAAGCCCCGCCTACTCTTAACGGAGAAAAGCGATTGGTTGGCGCGACAGTATAAAACAGGTACGTTAAGGGTGTTTTATTCTGTCCGCGTCATGAGTTCGTCCCGTAATATTGAAAGTGATGATCCCGTAATAATAGAGTGATAAAATAAATTGGGAGTAAATTGTGTCGGGGAAAATAAAGATAAGTAATTACAAATGTTAAATCATGTAAAATAGCAAGTGATAATAAAAAAAAGAGCGCAGCTGAAATATAAACACGCTATCGATCAATCAATTTGTAAAGAAAATGTGATGAACGTTAAGTAATTGAAATAAAGAATAATTTGCAATTTAAATAAGTATTATAAGTTAATCGAATTTTGAATAACATAATTTAATGAGTTAATTTAAAAAAGTTTAAAAATTTGGAAACGATAGCTGATCAAAACGGTTAAAAAATGCGCTTTTCCAATAAAAGCTGAAATAGAACGCACGTGGACTGTTTAAAGGGTTGTGAAGATAAAATTGAATATCAAAACGGAAAAAGTAAAATGAAGGCAATACATCAACAACAATCACTTACCAAATGTAGATCAGTTGAACGTTGACATAATCACTAAACAGGCCTTAACAAAATCTGCATAAAAACACTAACACGAAGGACACACAGAAACGGTAAAAAAAAAATACTTTTGAGCGCGTAACACGCCGACTGGCACGTACAAGACAAGAAAAGAAACTGAACAAACGCGTCAGACAAAACGCTACGTGAGGTAGTGCGCCACAACAAACGACCAATCAGGTATCAGTATCGAGCGTCTGTCTGAATGGGAGGAGAGCAGCCATAACGGATCGCCGGCGACGGTCAGACGCGCCCGTCACGGTACGTGCAAAAATGCGAGTTTTTTCTACCTGGAAAAAGGTAAATTTGAGTAAAATGTGCATTTTCAGCCAACTTATATTCAATATCGATCGACAAAACACAAGTGAATAAATATTCGGAAATTTACTAAATGGTAAAATTTGCGTACAGTATTGTCAATGACATAACATAACTGTCTGTGTGTGTAATGATATATTGTGATATAATACAAAATTGACTATCTGTACCCATTTTTGAAATAACCTTGAAAATGAAAGTTTTGTCAATTCAAACAACAAACAAAAAACTAACTGTAAAAAAAAACAGAAACAAAAATAGCTAACTGTAATAATCACTAACTTAACATTCATTAGGTAATTTGATACCTGTAAACTGAATTCTGTTGTCAAGTTGACTAAACCGGTCACAATTTTGGAAATAATCTTGAAACTGTCTTTTTAGACAGTTTTTTGGGCGTATAACCCTTCTAAAAGGTGATATCAAGGTTTCACCCCCTACGTTATGTTAGTTGGTGCAACATCTTCTATTTCACTTTCTATATTCTTAAAGGAACTTCTCAACAAAAACTTATATTTACGTTACAAACATATTTCAAAAACACTTAACATCTTTTCTAATGTCTCCAGCAAGTTTAATCTCAATCAAATACCTTAGATCTGTCCCCTTATTTCCGATCTGTCTATCGCTAATTTGTTGAACCACATAAAATACCAAGTCTGTATAAACAACCACTTCGGCCACGTCTTGATCACTTAAACCAAGCAAGGTTAAGTTTTTAGTTTCTAAAAAATGAAGTACAATATAAAAAAATGTATTAAAGATAGAGTGATAACTTACCAAAACTAACAGTACCAGAAGCTACCGCTTTGATATTGTTTATAAGGCTGATTTGGTTGGTCATAAAAGCTCCTTGTAATATGAGTTGAGTTAGATCTTCAGGCACCTGTGCGTCCACTATGAACTGTGCCATCCAAGATTTTCAAATGTCACGTTATAGTAATAAATGGTGGAGAAAAATTCCAATTGTTTTTCAACCACTGAATTTACTCGTTGGTACCTTTTGCCGCAATCCCTTCGCTAATATAAAAGTCGCTCTACTTATAAAATGGTTAATTTTCCACGAACTTCCTTAAAAAAAAGTTGAGAAAGGTAAAAAAGAGTAAGAGTAAAAGAGACGAGATTGAAGGTAATTAAAAGTTTCAAATAATGTTAGAGTCAAAAATTGTCTGTCAAGTCAGAGCAAGCTCAACAATAAGTGTAGTTCTTAACTGTGTGGAGAAATTAGTCCTCGATCAGTGTTGATATCCCAGAGAGTGGAATGGGTAGGCGCCAGCAGCTCAGAACAGGTGAACTGGTGGGTTGGTCGTTTATTGTTATAACCTAACTTAACCAATGGCAAGACTATAGAAACCCTATCAAATATTGTTCACTAACCTCCTGATCTGACTCAGCTTTTTCCTAAACTCACTGCGTTTACATTAAGAAATGTCCAGTCCAGAAGAAATATTAGGCTTCTCTGGTGACTCGGTTTAGCCCTCCGATAAGTAATGAGGCCACACTAAAACAAAAGTTATGAGTTAGTCTAAAGAACTAAAGCCCGTCGAAAGTACTAAAGCCCGTCCAAAGTGCCCTAAAAAATGCTTATTTTAATACCGCGTGGATAAAGAGTTATTAAAAGCAACTCCCTTAGTTGCGTTAGAGTCCTCCAAATACAACCGCAATAATTACAACAGCAACTAATCTAATGACCTGGTTAAAGGACTGTATGTATTGACTAACTCTGGTTAATTTCAGTTATTTTAAATAGTTTAAATAGATAAGTACAAACCGTACTTTCGATTTATAATCATTGATAAACCTACATGTTCCGCTGGATCAGGAAATGAAGAATCCAGAAGGACGATTACCGCGATATGTAGAGAAACGTCAAGCTTTTCATTGTGACTTACGGCACCGGAAAGGAAAAATTCATGATGTTTAGAGTATTGATCAAATCGCGAAAGTGACAGACAAAGAAGCTACAAAGAGAACTGCAGTGAATAACAGCGTTTCTAAAAAGGACATAATAAATGGTCTGCACTCTGATTTGAAAGTAATCAGAAAATGGTTGAACAGAATTCCAGATATGGACCAACAGTGACGGGTTACTGGTTGCAGTCCATACTGCAAACCACAAATGGGAAAGTCCATACTGCAAACGCTTTGTTTACCAAACAATAGTGCCCAATTTCTTCAAAGATAGTATGCTGCGAGAACTACATGACAGTCGGGAAGGAGGACACTTTGGAGTAAACCAGACTTTGGCTAGAATAAGAGATCGATTTTACTGGATTAACTTCAGAAAAAACGTTGAGGGATGGTTTAAACGGTGTGACCGGTGATCATTAAAGAAGGAATCAAGCACAATTCATTAATTTGAGAGAGATAAGTTTAAACTAAACAACGACCGAATGCAGATGAGACTAGACCATAGGCCAGCTGTTGGCGATTATAAGGAAGGTGATAAGGTCTGGCTGTATTAATCTAGGAGAAACATTGAAGTCGAAAATTGCAACGACCCTGGGAAGGACCATACAAGATAGTGAAGAAAATAAACAACCTAGTCTACCGAACTCAACTGTCATCACGAACCAAACCGAAAGTTTAAGTCCATACAGAGGAAGAAATCCGCCATATTGGAACGTTCAGAATGGACGTTCCGGGAGCTTTTAAAGAGGGGGCACTGTTACAATAAGGCCACAAAACCAGATACAGATTTTCTGAAATTTAGGGAAAAATTAGGGGTCATCATATAGGATTTCCCTAAATTTAGGGAAAAAGTGAACAACTTGGCAACATCCCAGGGGAGTTGCCAAGCTTACCCCCTAATACGAAGTTTTAACCCTCTAGGGCTAAAAATAAGGGAGTTATCCATATAACCATGTGAACTACAAGTCCCCAAACATCTACTTATGGACACATCCCGGTATCATTAAGGAAATGTTGGCTAGAGCATTCGCGACATCATAAACGTTTAGTGGTCGTTTAAGAAGGACGTTTTAGACTTTCTGGAAGCATAAACGGCATATATACCAGGTGTCCAAGAGCACCCTGGACATAGGAGATTAACATGGAAAAATGGTTTTGATTTTTTTGCGCCTGTACGGTTCATTTAATAGAAAAACGCTTTAGATAAAAGTTGTGGAGCACATTTTCGGCTATCAACTTGTAATTTTTTCAATACCGTAGATTTGACCATTAAGACGAAAATCGGATCTAAAATTCGGAAATTTTAAATCTCGCGCCAAGCGGTCGTTAAGGAAAGTTTATATCCGGTCGTGCTACCAACCTTTCAAAATCATAACAAATCGCTGTCATTCTGTAATCGAAACATTCAAAACAAGTTTATTTAGTAATAATTTTGAGTTACTACCCTGTTATGATGAAACCTAACGTTAATGAGATTTCAACATTTTTAAATTAGATTGCTCAAGGTCGCGGATTAATTGCATGAGTTCACAATTAGTTATAAATAAACACACTTGAATATTCTGCAGGAAATCAAACGAACCGTTAGTTGTATATGTACACGTGTATATTACAAATGAAAAAGAAAAACTACAATATTCACAATTTACAAAGTAATTACAAATATTAATAAAATTCAAGTTGCCGAGAACCAAATTATTGAAGGAATTAAAAAAGATATAAAGAAAACAAAATTGAAGTTGAATTTAAAAATAAAATGAAAAGGGAAAGTGAAATAAAAAAAAAACAGGAAAAGTTTTCCCAGTGCCAAGCCGTCTCTAACTGCCCTTACCAGTTTTTAAAGACGATGTTTGGGTCCTGGAACCTTTAGTATCCTCTCCCCAGTAGTCAGTAGTGGCCACCGCTGATTTCCAGGTAGGAAATGGGGTCCAGAGACTGGTGACAGGTACCTAAGGCAGAAAACAGCAGAACACCAGGGAAAACGAACAAACAGCTTCAACACTTGTTCCGGCAACCAAAAAGGTGACCAGAGGTAATGACAAGTGTTGAAGTTGTTTAAAGCAAACTAATATAAACTAAAAAAACCAAATAAAACTAAATCAAGTAAGGAATTGACCTGGTGGTTCAACTCTGACTGAGGCTCTGACCTTCTTAAACTCTGTGGCTACTGGTCGGCTTTTCCCACACGTGGGTTGGTCCGGTAAACTCTGGACGGAGCAGTCCCGGTTATGCTTATTTAATCCCCGATTGAAAAGTTCTTTGGTCGGGAAAACCCTTAGATCTTTAAAAAAAAATTTAAGTCACACACGTGCCACAACGCTCAGAACCTAGGTCAGATGTCGGCAGTTCGGGTGCTGTAGTGGTAAAAAGACCGATATCACAAAGTGGGCTGATTAAATAGGCCACATGGCACCTGACACAAAGAAACACGACCACAAACCGACGCTTCCCCGACAAAAATCGAAACTAATCACGTGACTACGGCACCTGATAACTCATCAGGTCACGCACCCACATTAACCACCAAAATGTGCACAAAGTGCAAATGGAGCCATCAAGCGATCGGAATCGGTCTACTAGTGTAACTAGGCCCATGGACATTAAAAACACAAACCAAACGAGTTACGGACGAAAACTCTATTTCGTACGTAACACACTCCCCTAAGTAACCAAAAAAAAATTAAACTTGTTTAAATTAAACTTGTTTAATTTTTTTTTTAAGTGAAAAAGCACCTCGAAACTAACCTGAAGAAAAGCAAACCAAAAGACGGTAAACCACCAAAATCAAGAAAACAGATGATGGGCGCAGTATACCATTTGAAGGAGGCATACAACCTTTCAAGCAAAAATTAAGCTCATCACAGCTATGAAGTAGCTCTGAAGAGGAAAAAAAACAAGGTACCAGTTGACTCGCTCCAGTCTCCCACTCAAACAATATTCCCAGGAGAAGTCGTCATGACCCTACAAATCTCTAACCGGTTTATGTCCAGAAAATTAAAGCGGGGTTGAACATGAAACCAACGTTGCGTAAACCTCGTTATGTGAGAGGAAACCTCATTCATTGGTCTCGGTAGAGATAAACAGAGACACGACTCAACGCTCCGGAAAACCACAGAAAGAGAAACCGAAACAAATCACCTGGCAGGTGGAAATGAAATAAAGAAAACTAACAGGAAAGAAGACAATCGTCCACCAACAAAAGGAAAGGTTTTTGATAGGAACCCTCTCTAGAAAACCCGAAAAATACACCGAACGGTTAGTGTATCAGTAACCACACAAAAAAATTAAATCTACTGGGGTGTTCCGAACGAAACCACTGACGCCAAATCTCACGTAACCAAGCAATTGGGGCTGAGGTCGAACACAGTAGAAAGTCCCGGTACTCCAGGGCCATTAAGGTACTTACAGGGACTCTGAGACTCTCCCCCCATGACCTACCCTCCCAAAAACCTTAGAGGTTAAGTGACCATGGCGGCACCCAATTCCGCTCAGCCCTTTACAACAAAGCAAAGTGGTTACAAAGAAAGTCAAATCCGGTAAAAGTCAAAATCAGGTAAATTGTCAAGTGTAAAAAGTCAAAAAATTGACAACAAGACAAAATAGAGAATAGAAAAAAAACGAAATTCCCTACATGTACGCAAGATTACACATTAACGCATTCAAGTTGCGGGAAAAAACAATTGACACAATTGAGCAAAAGAAAAAATTGACTCCCTGACACTCCTAAATCGTCCCAAGAACCCTGACCACACGGTAACACTCGTTCCTGAACAAAAAACTAAGAGGAGTATCCAAAACGGGAAAAATCAATAAAGACACAATTGAGAAAAAATGTACTCCCTGACACTCCCAAATCATTCCAGGAACCCTGACCACACGGTAACACTCATTCCAGAACAAACAAATAAAGGGGAGTATCCAAAGCGGGAAAATCAATTAATTAAAGACACAATCGAGAAGAGAAGAGAAAAATTAAATCCAATAATAAACAAGTCAAATTAAATTAAATTAAAAATGATACACGATGTTAAAATGTGTTATTCTGGGTAATACGGTATCCACAGAATCTTTCAATTAAACAATTGAGTATATTAGTACCCGCCACTGTCCCTTAATAATGACACTCATTGAAAAAGGTGTTAGGTAACAAATGTCATTATCACCAAATCAAGAAAACACAAACTTGTTCATTATGGATTCAATCAATTAGGAAAACATACGACCGACTCAAATCGTGTACACCTATTAAACCAACGGAATTGCATACAAAGTTAGAGTCAATCCTAACAAAAACTAAATCTCAATAATCAGGAGTCAGACGAATGAGCATCAGAATGCTCAGACTCGTCACTTAAAGTCACATCCGGTTTAATGTCAGATACATGCCAATCTCCCAAATTATTTCCATCCCTGTCAACCAAACGGTATACTAAATTAGAGAGGACTTTAGAAATAGTACACGGAATGTACCTAGGTGCCAACTTGGCAGCAAAACCGTCTATTGCTTTAGATAAAACATAATTTTTCCACCAGACCTGATCCCCAACATGATACTTAACATCTCTCTTTCGAAAATCATAACGTTGTTTACTTTGAATGTAAGATTTATGAAGTCGTTTCCGAACTTCTTCATAGATGTTAGGTAATTCCTGAACCGTATTGGGGTTATGCACTTTATCATGAATTTCCACCTTATTGTCAGCATTATCACTGATTAAACCATAAAATGAACCATCAACAGGTATATTCCTGCCAAAGTTTAAAAATGCAGGAGAGAAACCAGTAATTTCATGTTTAGCCAGTCTAATAGCCTGGGCAACTTGGAAAATAGATTTATCCCAATCTCTGTGATTTTCATGAATGTAGGATCTTCTTGCAGTGATTATCACTTGGTTGACTCTTTCAGTATGGTCCACTTGTGCATGATATTTAGCGTTAAACCAAATTTTCTGGACATTATACTTAGTCATGAGATTTTTAAACTCCTTGCTAGTAAACTGACTACCATTGTCACAAGAGAAAATTTGGCAAACCCCAAACAAAAGAAAAACTTGATTTTCAATGAACTTAACTATGGCCTTAGAAGTCGCTTTCGCCATAGGGTGCACAAGTACAAATTTAGTGAACCAATCCACCACAACAAGAACGTACTGGTTTCCCGATTTTGATCTTGGATAAGGACCAATAAGATCAGCTGACAATAACTGGAAAGGAAAATTAACATTTCGGTATTGACCCATAAGACCTGCCTGCGGTAAATGACTAGATTTACTAGCAGCGCAAATAGTGCATTTTCTAACATAACGGTATACAGAATCTCGCATATTTGCCCAATAATACAGTTCAGCAACCCTAGACAACGTTTTAGAGATGCCTAAATGACCGGCTGTTTCATGATCGTGAAACTTTTCAAGAATTTTCCGTCTATGAGCCGTAGGCACAACAATTTTCCAATTGGAAACATTGCCATCCAAGTTGTACTTAGAAAATACATGTTTATAAAGACAATTATTTTTCATCTTAAAAGTCGGAAATTTATCAGGTGATTCTTGAACTTTCACTAACATGTCACGATACCATTTATCCAAAATTAGATTGGTCAAATTTAAAACTGCAACATCTTCCAAACTTCTCGAAAGAGCATCAGCTACAGTATTGGCAACACCCTTTCTATGCACAATATTAAATGAATACTGAGATAACTTAACAATCCATCTAGCTACGAGCAGAAGGATTTGCATGTTATTCAACCAAACTAAAGAGGAATGATCAGTATGGACCGTAAAATGTGTCCCTTCCAAATAATATCGGAATTTTTCAATGCCAAACAAAACAGCTAACAATTCCTTTTCAGTGGTTGTATATTTACGTTGACATTTGTTTAAAGTCCTACTCGCATAGGCAATAGGGTGTTCCAAACCGTCCTCCTCTTGATACAACACACAGCCAACTCCTGTGTCAGAAGCATCACACATTAAACTAAAAGGCTTGGTATAATCAGGGCTGGCAAGAACAGGAGCAGTAGTAAGTGCCTCTTTAATTTTAGCAAAAGCAATGTTTGCTTCAGGGGTCCAAACAATAGGTTGACCTTTTTTACGCCCTTTCAAAAGATCTGTAATTGGACTACATAGGGAAGAAAAATCCTTAAGAAACCTACGATAATAACCTATCAAACCGACAAGTCTACGAATTTGCGTAGTATTCTTAGGAACAGGGTAATCCAAAATAGCAGAAACTTTATCAGGGTTGGTCCTAAGCCCATCACGATAATATAACCTAAAAATTTGAGAGACGACCTACAAAATTGACTTTTGTCCAAATTAATAGTCAAACCAGCATCCTTAAGACGCATAAATAGTTTTTTCAAAATCTCACAGTGTGTGTCAAAGTCAGGGGTTACAATAATAATGTCATCAAGATAATAAAATACATAAGGCTCTAAAGCCGGTCCTATAACCATGTCCATTAATCGAAACACTCTTTGGGCACTATCATTCAATCCAAAAGGTAAAACTTTATAATGGAAAATCCCTCTACCATGCACTGCAAAAGCGGTTTTCTCTTTTGAAGTGTCATCAAGTGGAATTTGATGAAAAGCTTGCTTTAAATCAATTGAAAACAGGAATTTAGCATCTCGAACCTTGGTGATAATAGAGTGAATAAGAGGCATTGGATACGCACTAGGAATACTAACAGAGTTAAGCTTCCGAGCATCCAAGCATACTCTAAACGAGCCATCACTTTTTTTGACAAGACACATAGGCGAACACCAAGGTGAATTAGAAGGTTCTATTATACCAAGTTCCAGCATTTCATCCACCTGCTCGTTAAGACACTTTTGCATTGCATATGACAATGGGTATTGTCTCTGTTTGACAGGCTTTTCATTACCGGTGTTAATGGTATGTTTAATTAAATGGGTTAAACCCAACTTATTTTTTGGTGCAATAGTTTTATACAGATCCTTGATCTTATTAAGTTCTTTAGTCTGTGTCAAAGTTAACTCTTCAGCAGACTGAATCTTATTTATAACAGACACTGAATTAAAGATTGATTGATATGACAGGTTTCTAAAATTTAATTGAATATTAAATGCTTTAAGAAAATCAATGCCCAAAATCAACTCATGTTTTAAAGAAGGAATAACTAAAATTTTCAAAAGTCTGGTAACATTACCTAAAGTTATAGGAGCCCAAAAATAACCTGACACACTCTGTAAGTTTCCGTCAGCAGTAGTGACGTGAAATGACGAATCTTCGGTCAAACATAAGTCTACGTCTTTAAGTATCTGCAGACCATCAAAACCCAAAATAGAGATAGAACTACCACTATCAATCAAAGCCAAAAACGAACAATCAGAAATTCTAACATTTAAATATGGACGGTCATCAAACGATTTTTTAGCACAAACAGGGTTAACGGAAAATTCCGTGGACAAAGACAACGCACCGTCTTCAGTAACTTGACTATCACCAACAATAGGAACTTTTTCAGACATAAAAAATTTCACTTGGTCCAATGAATTTTTTGTCGACCTGACAGAAGGATTGTTGGTCTTCCTGCCAGGTCTTGTGACGTTTTTTGAACAATTAGGACAGTTGGACTTCGTAAAATTTTCTTTACCACAACTGTAGCAATACAAACTCCTTTCGGCAGTACATTCAGTGTTTATATGACCGCGTTTCCTACAATTCATACGGCATTAAATTTTCTCTGATAATGTCTACAACTTCTTTTTCAGAAGGAGCCTCAGTTAATCGATTAAAAAGACCCTCCATAGAACTAATAAATAAACAAACTGGTTTTTTAGGGTTTTGTTTCCTAGCTTTGATTTCTTCTAATAAGTTTCTATCATAGTGGTCACGCAAAAAAGTCTCTTTTAATTTACACACTAAATCATCCCAATCAATAAAACGCCCCTTTTTATGATGATTATACCACTCGCAAGTCCAAGCTTGCGAATCAAAAAGGTCTCCAGCAGAAGCAAAAACCTCATCTGTTGAACAGCCACGAGACATTCTAAAGGTTTCTACCTTTTCAAGAAAAGCCATTAATGAACCCTCGCCAGTAAACTTTTGCAGTCCCCATTTATGTACAGGCACAGACTTGCTAACAACCTGACTAACTGCATTAGCATTAAAACTGACAGAACCCAAATTTGGGTCGAGAGGAGTCGAAGCAGCTGGAAAAACTTTAGCATCGAGATCACCTTCCAAAGTTAATATCTCAACATATAAATCATTCTTCCTTTGAGTTTCCTCATCAGAAGTATGATTCATACGATTAAGTCGGCCTGAGACATGCCAGAGCCGAGTTGAAATGTTCTTGTATGAAGGATCACTAGATGTACCGGTAAAACCTACTATTTTCACCTTAATTGATGCAATAGATAACACCAGCTCCTTTTCATCAAAATCAAATTCAAATGGGTTCGACACTTGACAAATACTACGATTGGCATTTTCTTGAGCCAAGAGTCAACTCAAAATTTTACGTCTCTGATCAACAGTACCCAATCGCTTAATAGATCTGATGGAAATTTCATAATCTAGCTCATGGGCTTGCAAGGCATTAATTTGGAGAGCCATTATTAAAATTTCTAGTTTAACCCCAAAAACTAAATAAACACAAGTGATATATAAATTTTACAGTTAAAGCGCAACAAAAACAACTGACTTGGACAACAATCAAAAACTTGATCACTACCTGTGATCCAAGTTACTCAAAACTGATCAAATAAATCAGTCAATCAATAATTAAACCCTTAATCAAATTAAGGAAAATTAAAATTGTCCAAATCAGTACAAATAAAATCTCTACCAAAAGAGAAAATCAATTCGCACTTTTAACTGCAAAACCGAACCACAATGTTATAGGTAAAACTACAAAAAAAACTTAAGATAACGGGGCAAACCTGAAACTTCGGTCTAAAAATAGATTGGCACGGTCACAAGCAAAGCAAAAGGTAAAAATTCAACGATAGTACGATAAACCAGCAATTCCAAACTTGACACTCTTTAATTTAATAATAAATATTTTAAACTATCAACACGTCTGGCACCGTGAAAAAATTAAGCAAATACTGTAGCCATGCAAAAATACACATGCACAAACAAGGCAGTCTGATAACCCACAATCCAAGCGCGTTCAATCCACTAAAAATCAAAAAGGCCCCACGTTGGGCGCCAATTTGTTATGATGAAACCTCACGTTAATGAGATTTAATGAGATTTCAACATTTTTAAATTAGATTGCTCAAGATCGTGGATTAATTGCATGAGTTCACAATTAGCTATAAATGAACACACTTGAATATTCTGCAGGAAATCAAACGAACCGTTAGTTGTATATGTACACGTGTATATTACAAATGAAAAAGAAAAACTACAATATTCACAATTTACAAAGTAATTACAAATATTAATAAAATTCAAGTTGCCGAGAACCAAATTATTGAAGGAATTAAAATAGATATAAAGAAAACAAAATTAAAGTTGAATTTAAAAATAAAATGAAAAAGGAAAGTTAAATTTGAAATTAAAAAAAAAAACAGGAAAAGTTTTCGCAGTGCCAAGCCGTCTCTAACTGCCCTTACCAGTTCTTAAAGACGATGTTTGGGTCCTGGAACCTCCAGTATCCTCTCCCCAGTAGTCAGTAGTGGCCACCGCTGATTTCCAGGTAGGAAATGGGGACCAGAAACTGGTGACAGGTACCTAAGGCAGAAAACAGCAGAACACCAGGGAAAACGAACAAACAGCTTCAACACTTGTTCCGGCAACCAAAAAGGTGACCAGAGGTAATGACAAGTGTTGAAGTTGTTTAAAGCAAACTAATATAAACTAAAAAAACCAAATAAAACTAAATCAAGTAAGGAATTGACCTGGTGGTTCAACTCTGACTGAGGCTCTGACCTTCTTAAACTCTGTGGCTACTGGTCGGCTTTTCCAACACGTGGGTTGGTCCGGTAAACTCTGGACGGAGCAGTCCCGGTTAGGCTTATTTAATCCCCGATTGAAAAGTTCTTTGGTCGGGAAAACCCTTAGATCTCTGGTCGGAAAACCCTCGGATCCCTGGTCGGAAAGCCCTTAGATTTCCGGTCAGAAAGCCCCTAGATCTCCGGACGGAAAACCCTCAGATTTCCGGTCAGAAAGCCCTTGAATCTCCGGTCGGAAAGCCTTTGAATCTCCGGTCGGGCCGAACACAATACTGTGTTGGAAAATTGGGCCGATACAAAATAATTCAAAAGAACTAACAATAAAACCAATTTACCTGTAATTCGGCCAGATGATCACGGATTAAAAAACAATTTAAGTCACACACGTGCCACAACGCTCAGAACCTAGGTCAGATGTCGGCAGTTCGGGTGCTATAGTGGTAAAAAGACCGATATCACAAAGTGGGGTGACTACGGCACCTGATAACTCATCAGGTCACGCACCCACATTAACCACCAAAATGTGCACAAAGTGCAAATGGAGCCATCAAGCGATCGGAATCGGTCTACTAGTGTAACTAGGCCCATGGACATTAAAAACACAAACCAAACGAGTTACGGACGAAAGCTCTATTTCGTACGTAACAACCCACATAATGCGAAGAAAATACTGTTACGGTTTGGGCCTACTATACTCGATTCGGGATGGAATCGAAGCGCCGCAATATCTGGCCGGGCGCGTATTAAAGTAGGCCACAGTTAGGAAGCGCCACACCTGGAAGATTCGAAGCAAACCGCGAAGCGTTTCGCGGTCATTCTAGAACGTGGTTTGCGAATATAAAAGAAGCGGCGTTGACGACGGCGTGGTAGTTAAGAGAGTAGTGTAGTAGTGAATTTGGGAACGCGGTTAAGTTTAAATAGTGGAATAATTGTGGAGTTGTAGTAGTGTTTTTAGTAGCTGTGTTAATTATTGTACGGAGTGTTTTGAAGTGTAATAAATTTATTAATTGTTGAGTTAAATTGACTTTGTGTGAACCCACGGGAAAAACGTAACAATTGGTGAATTTGAACTAAACTTCGGGTTAAAGACTTGTGTTCAGAACCGGACTAGAGATTTTCGGAACAGTGGTGTGTTAAATTTATTTTATGCCAATAACAAGACGTCAAAGTGCAAACATGGAGGCCCAATTTGCAGCTATTATGGCAATGCTTGGAAAACAAGAAGAGATTCGACAGCAAGACAAAGAAGAACAAGAAAGGATTCGACAACAAGACAAAGAAGAACAAGAAAGGATTCGACAACAAACAGAAAAGATTCGACAACAAGAGAAGGAAGAACAAGAAAGGATTCGACAACAAGAGAAGGAAGAACAAGAAAGGATTCGACAACAAGAGAAGGAAGAACAAGAAAGGATTCGACAACAACAAGAAAGAATGCTACAACAAGATATAGAAATGCGTCAAGAAGATAGAGAGCGGCAAGAAAAACGTAACGTAGAAATATTGAACGTTCTAGCACGGAACAAGACAGAAATCCAAGAGTATGTATCCGATAGTCTTAAAAAGATGGAGTGTGATGTTGAGGAAAAATTAAAGGATGTTCGGGAAGACATTAATGATGTTCGGGACGACATTAATAAAATTCAGAATGATGTTGAGATAAAGCTACGCGACTTAGAGCAGAAAATTGACAGCAGAGGAGCCAGCTCTACAGTGATCACCAGAAACGGGCTCAACAAGATCAAGCCTCCCACATACGACGGTCAAACTTCATGGGCAATGTACCAACTCCAATTTGAGGCCGCTGCAAATGCAAATGGATGGAGTAACAAGGAAATGGCTGTAGCACTAATAGTGGCATTACGAGGACCTGCATTGGAGCTGTTACAGACGGTGCCTATCGCCCAACGAAGCAACTATGAAGCATTAGTAGCTGCATTAGAACGTCGTTATGGGGATCAACATAAGAAAGGACTGTATCGAACGCAATTAATGGCAAGACAGCAGAAAACTGGTGAAAATCTAGAAGAGTTTGAAACCGAAATTCGTCGCCTTGTGCATCTGGCTTACCCAGCCGTCCCGGATGAAATCCAAGAAGAACTTGTGGCACAGTATTTTGTAGATGGGATTCGAGATCTGGAGGTAAAGAAATGGCTGAAGATGTTCAAAGGGAGCAACAACAGCGAATTACTGATTCGAGCGCTGGAAATTGAAGCTGCGTGCAATGATTTAAAGCCAGAGCCTATTCAAGAGGAAAGAGTACCGCCAGCCGATCATGTTGCTACACCAATGAATAAAATTGAATCAATGTTCGGCCAAATAGTGCAACAAATGGCAGCATTAGGAAATAGTCAGTCCACACAGTTAGAACGATCACGTCCTATCACTAGAGTGGAATGTTATCGATGTGGACGCAAAGGACACTATAGAAGGAATTGCAGACAGCGGTCTTGTTCTCCAAACCCACAGTGCCGACGAAATCAGGACATTAGAACAAATCACTGGAACTCTTCTGTTAAAAGAAACATTACATGTTATACTTGTGGACGTCAAGGACATTACCAATGGAATTGCAGACAGCAGTCTCGTTTACCGACCCCGCAGAACTGGCGTAACCAGGAGCAGGAAATGAAGAATCCAGAAAGTCATTTACCGCGATATGTAGAGGATCGTCAAGCTTTGGATAGTGATTTAAGGTACCGGAAAGGACAAATTCATAATGGTTGGAGGATTGGTACAAAAAGAATGAAGAGCAGCGTTTCTAAGGAAGACATATTGAAAGGACAGCGCTCAGACTCTGATTTGAAAGTAATCAGAAGATGGTTAGAGAAGGATTTGAAACCGGATTGGCAACAGATTTCCAGATATGGACCAACAGTAAGGGGTTACTGGTTGCAGTGGAATTCGCTTCGCCTGCGAGATGACTTAATTACTCGCAAATGGGAAAGTCCAGACGGAAAACGCTTTGTTTACCAAACAATAGTGTCCAATTCCTGCAAAGAGAATGTGCTGCGAGAACTACATGACAGTCGCGGAGGAGGACACTTTGGAGTAAACCAGACTTTGGCTAGAATAAGAGATCGGTTTTACTGGATTAACTTCAGAAAGGACGTTGAGGAATGGTGTAAACGGTGTGACCAGTGTTCGTTACAGAAGGGATCCATCACAATTCGGGAACTTGAGAGAGAGAAGATGAAACCAAACAACAACCGTATGAAGATGACACTGGACCACAGACCAACTGGTGGCAATTATAAGGAAGGTGATGCTGTCTGCATGTTTCAACCCAGGAGGAGCAAAGGATTAAGTCAAAGATGGCAACGACACTGGGAGGGACCTTACAATGTGGTAAAAAGGTTAAACGACGTCGCCTACAGAGTCCAACGCAGCCCCAAAGGCAAGATGAAAATTGTCCATCTGGACAGACTCAAGAAATACCAGGGACAAGATGAAGCGGATCGGGACGATCAGCTTTAAGAGGGGGGCAGTGTTACGGTTTGGGCCTACTATACTCGAATCGGGATGGAATCGAAGCGCCGCAATATCTGGCCGGGCGCGTATTAAAGTAGGCCACAGTTAGGAAGCGCCACACCTGGAAGATTCGAAGCAAACCGCGAAGCGTTTCGCGGTCATTCTAGAACGTGGTTTGCGAATATAAAAGAAGCGGCGTTGACGACGGCGTGGTAGTTAAGAGAGTAGTGTAGTAGTGAATTTGGGAACGCGGTTAAGTTTAAATAGTGGAATAATTGTGGAGTTGTAGTAGTGTTTTTAGTAGCTGTGTTAATTATTGTACGGAGTGTTTTGAAGTGTAATAAATTTATTAATTGTTGAGTTAAATTGACTTTGTGTGAACCCACGGGAAAAACGTAACAATACAAATAAATCGTGATACTTTATAAATAGTATAAATACTTTATCAGTAGCCACAGCCCAAAAATCTGGTAAGTTGCGTTATCAATATACCTCATTCAATGTCTCTACTCAACTTATTTACTTTGTAGCAAAATTCTTTAAGAAAACACTGGTTTTGCTTGCAAATATTTAATGAGGATGACCGAATCACCTATCTCAAGCCTCTTCATAACACTACCAAACGATTTAAAGTGATAAAAACAATGGACTAGGAAGGCCTGCAGATGTTTGAAGATAAGTTGCTTTACTATACAGGGACCACAAAAGAAGGCAAATACTTCCCTCAAAAGTGATGCAATTTAGTGCCCTATGTGACTGTTACTTTTATTGTATCCTTCTGTTTTGTAGTGTTATCAACACACCATAGTGTTTAAGTGGTTTTACATTGTATGATGTTAATAAAAAGGCATTTTTTATAACTGATTGTCAATGTTTTTTTCCTAGTTCTACGGGATAAGGTAAGTACTGATATTTAATTAGCTCCATTAGTTAACTTAAACATCATTCACCTACAAGGATACTTGTAAAATGTCTACTAACCAAGAATAGTTTATTTGCAAGTAATGTGTAACTCGAGTTCACATTTGATTAGTAAAGGTATGTCGTGTGAAATGGTGTATTGAATTAGAAGCAAATTGTTTCTCTTTAGAGACTTTCAATCCTCGTTTCACCTACCTTTGCTAATTTGGAACTCCATTATTATCCAAACAAACATTAGGTTAGTAAGACAGTAGTTGTTTTTAGCATAGCTTGTATGGTGAAAGGTTTACCCACTCACACTCAATCTGTGGAACAATCACTGTTTATGTGGTAAGACCAGTTTTCTTTGCCACCATTGTACCTAAGCTTTTCACTTGAAGAAAATGTATACTACCTTACCTACCGTACCTTGAACTGTGAATAAATAATTAATACAAATGTTCAGTGTACAAAGTTTTATTTGGAACAATTGAGTGTGTGGAAAAAAGAACACAATTATAATGTTAATACCTAAACCTAGAACAGAACAGCTCATGTAGATAGCTCAATTGAAAAGTTGGTTTTTTGACAATACCTACCCATATACAAAAACTTTTGTCTTTCTGTCATATTCTGTTCCTAGAAGGGGTTTCTCAGAGTTTCACAGTCCCATCAAATTTTGGGATTTAAGTCAGATGTCAACACTGAATTAATTTAAGTTTTAGTTGCAACACTGATGAAGACCCTCGCTGATGATAGTCCATGAAGTTAAGCACATTGAAGCTAAATCACACCACTTTTGAAGGAAGTATTTGGCCCCTTTGTTGTTGTCCCTGTACAGTAGGAAACTTATCTTCAAAGATCTGGCTTCATTGTCCACTGTTTTCATCACTTTAAATCGTTGGGCAGTGTTATGAAGAGGCTTGAGATAGGTGATTCGGTCGTCCTCATTAAATATTTGCAAGCAAAACCAGTGTTTTCTTAAAGAATTTTGCTACAAAGTAAATAAGTTGAGTAGAGACATTGAATGAGGTTATAAATGCAACTTACCAGATTTTTGGGCTGTGGCTACTGATAAAGTATTTTTATCACGATTTATTTGTATTTTCTTCGCATTATGTGGGTAGTAACTCAAAATTATTATTACTAAATAAACTTGTTTTGAATGTTTTGATTACAGAATGACTGACAACGATTTGTTATGATTTTGAAAGGTTGGTAGCACGGCTGGATATAAACTTTCCTTAACGACCGCTTGGCGCGAGAATTTCCGAATTTTAGAGCCGTTTTTCGTCTTAATGGTAAATCTACGGTATTGAAAAAATTACAAGTTGATAGCCGAAAATGTGCTCTACAACTTTTAGTGTGCGAAGCGAAGCAAAAGAGCGAAGTAGTGAAAAGTGGTAAACGTGACTTTAGTGGTTTAAAAATGATTTCTAGTGTTGTAAATTTTAGTGTAATTAGGTATTGAATAAAGTTTCTTGAGTTTATTCAAAGTCTCACGTCTCTAAAAGAACCCCGTAAAGTGTAACAATTTCAAATGGTGAAGCAACAGATAAGTTTTATTGCAGCACATGTGCGAAATTGACCGTTGGGGTTAAAAAATAAATGTGTTCTTTAAAGAAGTTAAAATTTGCTTCGCTTGAAAGAAATTTTGCTGAACCCTAAAAAATTGTTCTTAGTATCAATCGAGTATCTATCTGGCATTGGTTAATATATTTTTGGACTTCTACTAACGATCCAAAATAGTTTCATCATTGCTACTTTGCCGCTTGTATTAAAATCACATTATCATCACATCACCCTTTTTATTTTAAATAAAAAAAATCACTGTAGGTATATTCTTATAAAATTAGAATCGCAATGTGTTTCTAACCATTTTTTATTAATACGACTTTATGTCTATCTACCGTTTCCGAGATTTTGCTACATTTAATGTGTTTTTTTTTTGTCACTGAATCAATGAGGTTATATAGTCCTCATTTTGAGCAATTGTTAAAGTAAATTAATAAAGATAATGTATTTCAGTTTTTATAATTATTGTTTTAACAATCTTCATCTAGCTTACCTTGTGTTCCGATCAGCATACCTGACAACGAGAATTTATTTCATTTGTTATAATTGGCTTTACTACTAAACCTTCTTTTTTAAATTGACATTGCTGACAAACTAATAAATAAACTTCAATTGTTTGTCGTGTGATGTTACAATATTTTCTTTTCAGGTCATAGTCCATAACTGAAATGATTAAAATTATAAGTGTTAGTAGTTTTAACACTTACGATCTCTTTAAATAAAAAGTACATAAACTCACATGCTGATAATAGTATTTACGACTTTTCTTTGTAATTATTAATTATTAACCAAGGGAAAGAGGTTTTGGCAATAACGATGATGATTATAATTACCTCTTTTAAGTAGCAGGTATTTTATTAATTTTGAATTTGAACTGAAATACAAAAGTTATCCGGGATTATAAGCCGTGGTCCAAAGACATCTACACCAGTGAGGGCTGCACATGCGCATAACGGCTACGCATCGGCGCGCAAGAAGTCTGGCGCAAGGTTCGTTTCCACTCCTGATCCAACAAGGTGATCTCTTCCTTTCTGTTGATGATGTTCTCGTGCTTAAAGATCTCAATGGCATCTCTAGTTAATCTAGGATAGTCACGCTGTGATTGATCCAAAACCTCCACCTCTTCAAAACGAATATCATCTCCTCTAGAAAGTGCATGTTCTGCCACCGCTGATTTTTCGGTCTGTCCTAGTCTGCAACTTCTCTTGTGCTCTGCTATTCTTGTGTTGACTCTACGTTTAGTCGTTCCAATGTATGCGGATCCACTGCTGCAAGGGATCCTGTAAACTCCAGAAGCCGATAAAGGATCCCGTTTGTCCTTGGCCGATCTGAGACTCTGTTGTATCGTGCGGGTGGGTTAAAAGACCGTTTTCAGACTCGACCTTATGCTTCTCTAAAATTCTTCCAATCGTATCCGTGACCTTGTGTATGTATGGTAAGCAAGTCCAACCAACTTTCTCTTCAACATCCCCCGTTTGCTGTCTACGTAGTTCGATGTTTCTTGGGCGTGTGGCTCTGTTGAATTGTTGTCTACTGAATCCGTTCCATCCTAAAACCATTTCCAGATGTTTAAGCTCCTTTTCTAATTCTGATGATTCGCAAATCCTTTTTGCCCGCTCCGATAGGGTTTTGATCACTCCTCTTTTTTGGCTAGGGTGATGATTAGATCCACTATTGAGATAACGATCCGTGTGTGTTAATTTTCGATACACCGTGTGAGCCAGTGTTCCATTAGGTTTCCATCTCACCATTACATCCAGGAAAGGTAGACGTCCTTCTTTTTCGGTCTCCATAGTAAATTGAATTCTTGGATTTACGGAGTTTAGATGTACCAAGAATCGCTGCAGTTCGTCTTCACCGTGGCTCCAAACTACAAAGGTGTCGTCAACGTATCGAAACCAGCACTTTGGTTTCTTTGGAGCGGTGTCTATGGCATTTATTTCAAATGTTTCTATAAAATAGTTTGCTATTACCAGACTGAGAGGACTGTCCATTGCTACACCATCATTCTGTTCGTAGAATTCACCCTGCCACTAGAAGTAAGTAGTGGTTAGGCAGTGTCTGAAAAATTTGGCGATGTCCAGTAGAAAATCTCGTTCTATCTGCTCCATAGCCGTTTTGATGGGTACCATAGTGAATAAAGAAACGACATCAAACTCACAAGGAACGTCACCTGGAGATAAAGTTAAGGCATGTAATTTGTATTTGTCCACTGTTGATAATGTCCGCCGCAGATGTGGACGAAACGTCAGGAAGAAATTCAATTTCACCACGGCTTATAAGCCCGGATAACTTTTGTATTTCAGTTCTAACCGGCCGTGAAAGCCTTCATAATTTTCAATTTATTCAAAATAAATCATTACTTCACATACATGCTTTAAACTAAAAAAAATCATCAAAATTGATGATAAAACAAAATTGGTATTTATTTTAGTTTTACATATAAAAACTACTATCAATTCAATTTTATTTGTTCTCCACTTATACAGAGTCTTTTAATTACAAGAGAATCTTAAAGCTTACAAAAAGATCTAAAGGAAAATTTGGCTCGATGCCAAACAAAAAAAAAACTTTACACATAATATGATTTTTTACATCTATAAAATATACTTTCTATTTTTTGGTTAATTTATGCCTTGGCTGTATCCAGATTTTCCCAACGCTTCATGGTTTAAGCAGAAATTTTCCACCTTGTTAAACATTGTCCCTAATATTTAATATTATTTTTTTAAGGGAGCACTGAAAGTACTAACTACTTTTATAAATTATTATTTTAGGCTACGGTTAAAAATATAAGGACTGTAAGTAATTAATATTTATTAGCGTAATAAATAACTCTTCTTTATTTATACATTCATTTATAAGCGTCAAACAAACGTTCTTCCTGCGTAGAAACCTCCATTTTGTTACTAGTACAAAAATAAATTTCAATATTGTACTAGTAAAGAAATAATGTAATTTTGGATAAACGATGAATGGATTTGCTTGACATTGACATAAGTTGGTTGATGTTTAGGAGAAGAAAGATAAATAAGGTTATAGTGCTGGTGTATACAGTGGTAGTCACAGTAGATACGTCGATATTCATCAATTTAAAATGAAGAACGCTTGGAAACAAATATAGTATATAGTAGTCCATGTTACTCGCAGTGGAGGTGAAATCGTAAAAGTGGTGAAAAAACACGCAACCTTCTCCACAATATATTTATTAAACCCTCAAAATGAGGTGAAGGTCAAAATGCCTGACATGTTTCGAGCATATAGATGCTCATCTTCAGAGGCTGTATAAATCTTAATCTATTAAAGAGTACACCGCTAAAGTGGAAAACCTACCTTAGGTTTGGTAAACACCGCCGACTGTCTTTCTAGACGGGGAGAGACAGTAAGACCCAGATTGAATTTACATTAAGAATTTATGTGAAACATTTTAGAGTTAATAAATCTGAAAGTAATTGAGAAGTTGATATTAAAATTTTTATATAAATTAATATAGTTATCTATTATGGGGAGAAAAAAGAAAAAATAAATTGACTACCATTAAATTAAATTAATTAAATAAAATTGACCGGGCTACATTCGCCCTGGGTCAGGGTGACCCTTAATGTTGAACTACAGCCCTTGACAATTCCCACCGGTTCACACAGGCAGTCAGGACAAAATGGACGATTAAGTGGAAGAATTCCAAAAAACCGTTAAGCCCTGATAAGATGTAAAAGCGAAGAGTAGAAAACCGTTGAGATTCGAATTCAAAGGCTATAGGGGGCGCTGATAAACCGTTAACAAAATGACCGAAAGTGATTTACAAAGTGAATACTGACAGACTGTCAAGTGATGCTGTCGTCTGCCAACGTTGTCACTGTAGCGGTATAAGAGAGGGAACCAAACAAAGTAAACAAACGACTTTAATTAGTTGATTAAATTAACTTGAAGGTTTAAGCAAAATTAGAATGGATTATAATTGAAAGACTTGTTTTTTACATGCGCGACGAAGGGGAGCCTGAAGGGAGGAAAGTCACAAGGGGGAGGATAAAGTTAAAAAAACAGGGAAGAAAAGGGGCAGACGTGGTGGCAGGGTTAAAAATTCAGAGACCTGAAGAACGCAATGGCCGGGTGAAGAAGTTGGTCATTCAAGCAGATGTGTTAACTGTCAATGGAAGCATTATTAATTTCCAGAACCTCCAGAAGATTTCGAAGATTGCTCTTTTCACATAGATGTAATGCTTTTTTACCCCTGTTCAATGTTAAAGGAGTGATTAGTAACGGTGAGGTGTCGAGCAAAATTGGATTTGATAGTAGTGTTATCTAAGTTCGGGTTCTGCTGCAATTTATTAGCCTCTCTAGTGTATTCATGGACTCTGGTTGAAAACTTTCTACCTGTTTGACCGATGTAGAGAGCTGTACACTGTGGGGTACAGCAAGACAACCGGTAAACTCCAGATCTCTGAAGTAAGGGAGTGGGATCTTTTAAATTGGAACGGAACCGCCTGGAATTATGTTGAACTTTAAAACAAATGTTGATATTGTGTGATTTAAAAATGTTTCTTAATTGTAATGAAACAGTGCCATAAAAGGGTATGGAGAAAAAGTTGGTTTCTTTATTTACGTCAGGTATAATTAGATCTTTGTTAATGTATTTGTTAAAATGGTTGTAATTAAGTTTGTTTATTAAAAAGGATGGAAAGTTATTATTCAAGGCTATTGTTTTATCCATGAAAGTTCAGTGTTAAAGTTATGTTGGGACATTGGAATGCTGACAAGACGATGGAAAAATGAGTTTAAGGATGCAATTTTCTGGTTGAAGGGAGGATTGGAGTTGTAGGGTATTAAACAATCAGTACAGGTTGGTTTATGGTAGATTGAGAACTCTATGTGGTCAACTGATCTGTAAAGGAGAATGTCAAGGAAAGGTAACATATTTGATGACTCTAGCTCAACAGTAAACTTGACCGAACCATGCAAGTTACATAACCATATTAAAGAGTAGTAGGAGCTTATTGTCATTTCAAGATTTGCCATGAAAATTTCCGCCAATAGAGGTGAAAGGCATGATCCCATTGCAAGGCCTTTGGATTGTGCATAAAACTTGTTATCAAACTGGAAGAAATTCTGATCAAGAACCAAAGCTACTAGAGACACCAAATCCTCCACCTGGAAAGGGTCAATGTTCTCACAGCTGAACAGTAATCCCTGTACTAGGGAAATGCAGTCTTCAGGAGGGATGCTTGGAAAAAGGTTCGACACATTGAAAGATACCATCATAGCGGTTGGAGGTATGAATAGATTTTTCAATTCACAACATAATTCAGTGGAATTTTTAATTGAGTATCTGTTGTTGAAGTTGGTGATTTGAAAAATTGTGTCGTTCAACCAGGAACCAGGAGGAAAGACGGTGGCAGGGGGAACCACAAAAGGATAAGTACAGGTCTGATGGGGATGCTTTGTTTATGAATCTTATGAAGACCATTTAGTTTAAGGACTGAAGGATTAATAGGTGAAATTCTAAATTTATTGAATCCTAAAGGGGAAAGTGTGGTGTGGGTTCTGTTAATGACTGATTTAAATTTGACAATAAATTTTTCTAGAGGAGATGAGTTTAAGGTTGTGAAAGAATCCGAGCTGAGGAAATCAAGAACCTTGTCCACGTATTGGTTCTTATTTAAAACCAACGCAATTGCCTTTGTCGGCTTTTGTGACAATCAAGTCGTTGTATTTGACTTTCTGGCGGATTGAGGACAAGCTTCTGAACTCTCCAGAGGGGGGGGGGAGGTTGAATGTGATGAACTTAAAGTTAGGTGAGAGAATTTGTTCAACTGGGCAGAACAAGAAGATCTAACTATACCCTGTGACGAGACCCTTATTTAAGATGTCAAAGTCTGACAAGGTCAAATTGCAGTTAGAAAGGTTGAGTGTTCGGGGGTAGAAGCTGAACGTTGAATTTGAGTTGCGCTGAACCACAAAAGCGCCGCAAAAACCGCAAAAAACGTTATTGTCAAAAATGGGGGGGGGGAGGAGAAGAAGCGACGAAACCCCTGTCGTTTGACGGAGGGGAGAAGGAAGTATTAGGAAAAGTTGTATTTAAGGTAGGGGGGTGGTGTATAGGCAGGCACAAGTGTATTATTAAAAGAACTCAGACGTGTGAGCTTATCGTGAAGGGTTTTAAACTTCTTCTGGTCTTAGTCTTGTAAGGCTATCTACATTTGCACTCATTTTTCCTGGTCTATATTGAGCAGTAAAACTGTATTCCATTAGGAACATACTCCATTTGGCCAGTCTGGAACTTGGAGCCTTAATATTCAATACATATTTCAGTGACCGATGGTCCGTCATAATTGTAAAATGAGTTAAGTAGATTCGGTATTTCTTAACAGCGTACACTATAGTTAGGCAATCTTTTTCAATTGTCGAATACCGCTGTTCAGCAGTATTCAGCGTACGGCTGGCGTAACATACAGGATGTTCAACTCCGTCATATTTTTGCGTTAAAATGGCGGCGATTGCAGTTGCACTTGCGTCTGTGTTCAAAATAAATTCAAGATTCATATCTTGGTACTTTAGAATAGGCGGCTTAATCAAAGCTTGTTTCAGAGTGTCAAATGCAATTTGATGGTCCTGTGTCTACAGCCATTTTTCATTTTTCTTGGTCAACTGGGTCAATCGGTGACTAACCTTGGCAAAATTTAGAACAAACTTGCGATAAAATCCACATAGTCCAAGAAAACCACGTACCTCTTTAACTGTCTTTGGCACAGGATAGTTTTCAATAATTCCAGTTTTCTCAGGCTGTTATAAGTTCCAGTTTGCACCGGCTTTTATAATCTGTCCGAAGTATTCGGCTTCCCGTTGTAAAAATGTACATTTAGTTGGTTTAAATTGCTCTCCCGCATTTTTTCGAATATATGACGTAGGCGCTCTAAATGCACGTCAATATTGGCTGGACTAAATACAATGATGTCATCCAAATCCACGAGGCACTCATTGTAAGATTTGCAAATATATGGTTCATCTAGCGACTCCATGTAGCAGGTGCGTTTTTCAATCCCATGGCCATTCTAGTAAACTCATAGTGATTTTCCGGAGTCGAAAATGCACTTTTTTCTCTATCTTCAGGGTGCAAGGGTACTTAAAAATATTGTCACGATCTAATTTTTAGTCGTAACGCGGGGACGTGTAGGCTGGGGTCGTAGTTAAGTTAAACTCAAAGATTGGATAACAAAAACAACAACGTTTATTCATAGAGAAACTAATAAAGAAAGATCAAATGAAAACGGAATTTATAAAAAGCATTGTCAGACATAAGTTGGTTTAATTCAAATTATAGAGTTTGTACTTACATGATAATTGATTCACAAACCATTTTGGATGAGGGTAAGTGTCAGGGTAGAGTTCCCTTAACTTAAGCGACCGAACCGTCTAGTTTCGCGGATAATTTCTAACTCCCTCTTTCCCAATTTCTCGGCTATTTATTGTAAGGTATTGCGATCCCTTAGTCAGTTCAATTTTTTAATTGCTTGTCTAAGCACTTGGATCATTGTCCGAACAATTGATGACTTATTGCTGACTGGCGATTGCAACACCTTAGCTAGCTTCCGTTCTAAAAAGGTTCGATTGCTTATTTTGCAACTCAAGTGGTCGACGACTTGTTTCGGTCAGTGGCCGATTATTTGCTGAATAAGTAATTAACGAAAATCTACTTGTGACACATTCCCCCGGCCGACAAAAGGTAGTCCCTAGCTTTTCACAATCTTAAAATTAAAAATAAATCATAAAATGTAGTATCTATGGACATAAGTTCCGATAGGTTGATAAAAAAAAAATAATAAATTCAGTTATTTTCGTTAGTATCCCGTTCATACCCCAAAAGAAAAATTATAAAAGAAAACATATAACAATTGGGATAAAAAATAAATGTTTTTGTTATTTTCTTACCTCTAGAGTTTGTAAAAAAAAAACTTAATGTCTCTATGCTTTAACACTGAGGGGGGAGACTTTTCACTCGCGATTCACTAATATTCCGCGCACTATTGTCTGTTCGGGGATTCTATCTTCTTTTCGCGGCACTTCACTGCACTAAACACGGCTTCTGAAGACAATTTGGACGGTGTCTGGAGTCTGGAACTACATATCTGTTTACTGCTCTGGACGTGCAAGTGGAACAATTCCCAGAACTGTATTTTCACGATTGCCATGGTGTGTGGTCCGTGATCTAATTAGTGACGAGCCGGAACGGGACTGAATTATATCGGGGTGACCACAAGGGTACACCGCGGGTATCCATTTGTTAGTTATATGGGGCTGAGGTGACCGCATGGATACACCTCAGGGATTATATTTGCATATTATTTCATTATATTATTATTTGTATATTATTTAATTATATTATTATTTGTATATTATTTCATTATATTATTATTTGTATATTATTATAAGAAGGGAGTGAATGGAGTGTCTATTAGACTCAAAGCCAACTATTTTCAACTACTGTCAGCCCAACGGTGGGGCTTAAATCCATACAGGGTTGATTTTAGTGTGGACATTGATGACACCAAAACGAAAAAAAAAAAAAAAAACTGCTGGCTATCGGCGTCCGTCAATTTAATTTGACGGGTTATTTGTTTGACGGCACCGTGCTCTACACTCCCCATCGGCTACATCCTGAGCCGTGCGAATGTGTCTTTCATTTAAGATGTTGAGGATTGACAGTTGCTACGACGTACTGACGCAATGCGGCAACTCCAGAAACCCCCGTCAGGAATTCTAGCAGCGTCTTACCGGATACAACAACAAAACTTATCGTATTGAGAACTTGACGGGAGCCGATTTGGGATCATCCCCCGCGGCAGGTCACCACGGCCTAGTGTGTCTATTCCTACCGCGGCCACGATCACAAACCGACTCAACTGTGGTCGCGGTCTGACGTTCCCTGGTTGGTTTTTCATCGTCAGCGTTTCCAGTCTCCTGTGCCTGTTGCTTTTAGCTTTTGCTGATTTCCGTTTCCATTTCCAGTGGCGTGTATTAGTTTTTACCGAGTCTGATCCAAAGCCTTGATCGCTCTTCATTTTGTAGTGGTTTCCTTCTGGCTTCTTCGCGTAGTAACTCCCGTCAGTGTTAAACGCAATAAAAAAAACGTATTACTACCTACTGCTAATTAAATCTTAATGTCTAACATTCCCGTTATAATCGTAAAATCCCTCGTAAAATATATAGGCATATTGATAATAGCCTTAGTTAAGTTATGCACTAAAAAAAAATAAATCCCTTTGTTTTTCTCAAATATGATATAAACCTATATTATAAATTGTCCATTTGCCTGTCACTGGTTTTGTTTTAATACATTGTAAAGGCTTACTGCGATTCTTCGAAAATTTGCAATATGCTTATCAAGCGCTGCTTGCCCATATTATATCATGTGAAAACAGTTAACGTCCTCATATTGAAACTTGTAATCTTTTTCTTACGTGCCCCGTTTGACTTTTATAAAGTCTTCAAGTTACATTTTTCAACCGTTTATTTATTACATTTAGCAACTCATATAATTTTTGAAATTGTAAACCCGTGGAATTTAACGCCCCATATTTTGACTACGGTACTTAATTACCGCATATGCTCGTAGTGTATTTTTTTGCCCCAATATACTTTTTCTTTCATTTGCCCCTTCTTTTTATATACACTGTGTGTAAAAAGTCCGGCAACCCTGAATTATTTCGCAAAATATACAACTTATTGAAAAATATCCTATATAAATATTGACGCACTTTAAACGTTTTACCGTTAGGTGACATTCAGGAATATACAGGGTTAGCCACAATATGGCAATGAATTGAGGTTATGTTTTTTCTTATGGAAGGACCATGTTTCAATGACATTTTCTGATTCGCTCTCTTATTCTAATCACATTTCATGTAACATGTTGTATGGTTATCTTAAACAGTTTGGCAGCTATTTAATTATTAAAGAAAACTACACTTTAAATAAGTAAAAAATTTTTATTTGATTAAATGCTGAAAATGTGCCCCTTGAACTGTCTGACAATGAGCTAAATTAAAATAAAATTTTTCAATGACGTTTTGTAACATGTCGCGTGTTATAAGGTTGCATTCATCCATAATTCTTCTTCTTAAATCATCTAAATTTGTCGGTTTTGTTGCATATACCTAATTTTTTAAGTGACCCCATAGAAAATAATCTAGACGCGTCAAATCCGGTGATCTAGGAGGCCACTCTATTGCACCTCTACGACCTATCCAACGGTTAGGAAACACCTCATCCAAGTACGCCCGTACATGTCTTCCAAAATGTGGTGGCGCACCATCCTGTTGAAACCAAGTATGCTGGAAATTTGGTCCGACTATGTTAATAATTGATGGCACAATTTGGTATTGTAACAAACGAAGATACATCTCTGCTGTCAAATTCCCGTTAATAAAAAAAGGTCCCACTAATGTGGTTTCGACAATTCCGGCCCAAACATTAAGTTTTTGAGGATGTTGTGTGCGTGTCTCTCGCATCCAATGAGGATTTTCACTTGCCCAGTATCTGCAGTTATGCCGATTTATAACACCATTCAACATAAATGTTGCCTCATCAGAGAATACGATTTGATTAAACACATTTTGATTTTCATCGAATTTACGCATCATTGTCTCACAAAATTCCAATCTGCGATCAAAGTCTCCATCTGAGAGCTCTTGAACTAAAGTTATTTTGTATGGATGATATTGATTTTTTCCTAAAATGTTTCCGACAGATTTAAACGAAATATCTGTTCGGGCAGCAGCTTTTCTCAAGGATAAGTGGGGATCTTCTTCATAATGCAACAAGGTTTCCAACGCTTTATCATCACTTGTTGCTTCTTTTGGTCTTCCAGAACGGATTTTATTTGTGCAAGTTCCCGTTTCTTCAAATCTGCGAATGGTTCTTAAAACAGTAGATTTTGCTATTGGGGCTCTATTTGGGAAATTAATGTTAAACTGTTCCACGGTTTCAAAATACGACCTCTGCCTATCGCCAAAACCTCTTATCATAAGCAGAGTTACACGTTCCTTTTCTGTAAGGGACATTGTGTACAAAAAATTATTGACACTACCAGCTAATGTCAAAAATAGGTACCCGCAATCTACTATCAAATGTAACAATCAGGTAAAGGTGAGAATTACTATCGATAAACATGGGATACCATGAAAGCAAATTTGTCTTTAATAATTAAATAGCTGCCCAAACTGTTCAAGATAACCATACAACATGTTACATGAAATGTGATCAGAATGAGAGAGCGAATCAGAAAACGTCATTAAAACATGGTCATTCCATAAGAAAAAACATAACCTCAATTCATTGCCATATTGTGGCTCACCCTGTATATTCCTGAATGTCACCTAACGGTAAAACGTTTAAAGTGCGTCAATATTTATATAGGATATTTTTCAATAAGTTGTATATTTTGCGAAATAATTCAGGGTTGCCGGACTTTTTACACACAGTGTATATATGCCATTATATAATTATTAATCTTCGCGCGCGCTTTCTATTAATTATTCTCGTATGCTGGATTGTGCAAGTTAGAAATGAAATAACGATGATATTTATTCATCAGCAGTTTATATGATCATACCGCGATGACTTAAATAACAAAGTGATTGTCATCCGCTTGCAGCATAGGAGAAGAATTAATTGTCGATACATGTATCATTTTTTCCTTTTTCCCTTACTAAGGAAAATCACTTGCGTACTTTAGTACACTCTATTTGGGCTAATACTGTTTCGCCTTGGGACAGTGAGCGTAATTCTTTATTTTCTTTTAATTCGAGAGTAAAAATTTTTGATTCTGTAGAGCTTTTATTTTCGCCCATCTTAGTAATTTCAATTCTTTTTTTTTCTTTTATAGGCGATTTCAGATTTCCACGGCGTCTGCTTTTCCTGCAGTTTACTACGTATTTTATGAGTTTATGTGCTATAATAATTACGAAAAGAAGGAGGCACGCACAAGTAGTATAAAAGAATACATCATGTAGATATTCAGAGGATGATATTTCTTCCCTTTTTTGTCTGCTCTTGCGGCAGCTACTAAATTTGACGCTACTATTACCTTATTTTACCTTGGTGGCTGATCGTTTTGCCTCGTGTTACACGTACCCCTTGACGTACCCTCGTCCGAGCCGAACTTAGTCTGACAGTTTATTTAAGATAAAAATAATTTAGTTATACTAAAAAGTTGATCAAATCTATTCATTCATTGTAATGTGAGTGTAATGTGCTTTGAGGAAACGTAAAAATACAAGAAATAATCGGTCGAGCTTTCTGTAAAAATTTTTATATTAGTCTTTTTTTTTTTTCCCGTTTTCAACTTTAACATTGGGTCTGTTCTTATAAAATTCTTTTACGGCCCTTATTTACACATACAGCAAACAGAATTGCAATGTGCAATTTAAAATAAATGTACCTCTACCAATACAGACATTTCTGTATTATTTAAACACGCTGCGACATCATCACAATAATTATACATCATCCCGTTGCACGGGGTAAATTCATCCCAATCTAGGGGTATTTTCATCCCATTTTAGGGGTAATGTGCACCTAACACTCATAAGTACACAACGTAATAGCTGAAGTCGCTATAAGAACACAAATCATTGTTGTGCATGTTTACATCACCGCAACATAATAAGAAACCTTTATTTCGTTTTAACAGGTCGCTTGTAAGAACAAACCCTATGTGTCACTTTTATTATACAAAACTAAGCTACGTCATCAGGTGTTTATACGAGTTCGATTATTTCTTTTGTTTCATACTCGCTAGTTTTCTTAACAAACAAACAAAAAAAATTGAACGCTCTTTTGGTTTTAATTTTTACTTTTAACTAGAACTTTTCAAGTCCGATTCTTCTTATTTCAAAGATCTTATTTGAGTCACTCTTTTGACAAAAAAAAACATTTTTTTTTTTTTTTTTTTTTGACAAACGTTGTTATTAATGTCGTCCAACCTGTCTTAGCTTGTTTGATGCAGTTTACTAACTCTGTATATTCTTTCATAGTTCAAACTTTCTTCTTTAAAGTTGTACATACTAATTATGATATACTCGGCATGTAGGTAATGAAGACCTACATTTAGACTTACCCGGCGCCTCCACCAAGTTGTCACGATCTAATTTTTAGTCGTAACGCGGGGACGTGTAGGCTGGGGTCGTAGTCAAGTTAAACTCAAAGATTGGATAACAAAAACAACAACGTTTATTCATAGAGAAAGATTAAATGAATACTGAATTAATAATACTGAATTTATAAAAAGCATTGTCAGACATAAGTTGGTTTAATTCAAATTACCTTGTACTTACATGACAATTAATTCACAAACCATTTTGGACGAGGGTAAGTGTCAGGGTAGAGTTCCCTCAACTTTCGCGACCGAACCGTTTAGTTTTCGCGGATAATTTCTGACTAACCTTCCTTCCAAATTTCTCGGCTATTTATTGTAAGGTATTGCGATCCCTTAGTCAGTTCAATTTTTTAATTGCTTGTCTAAGCACTTGGATCATTGTCCGAACAATGGATGACTTATTGCTGACTGGCGATTGCAACACCTTAGCTAGCTTCCGTTCTAAAAAGGTTCGATTGCTTATTTTGCAACTCAAGTGGTCGACGACTTGTTTCGGTCAGTGGCCGATTATTTGCTGAATAAGTAATTAACGAAAATCTACTTGTGACAATATTTATATACGTGAACGAGAAAAATCGCAACTCTTTACCGAATTTAACTTACAGGCATTAACATTTGCCTTAATGAAATGGGCCAAGCGCATCAGGCGACCGCCTTTTATAGATCGCGCCGATCTCGCGATGATGCCAAATTGAAAGCACGCGGCGACAAGAATTTTCTTGCAAGAAGTGCGTTTCGACGAGTCGAGTACCTATAAGAACTTTATCTTGCACCAATCACAGATATGGGAAAAACATGATCAAAACGAGAGCAAAATATGTTCAACACTGGAAAAATGAGCAGAAAAATCAAATTTCCTGATTTTACGCAATAAACAACCGATTTTTATACAACATTTTTAGATTTTTACCGATTTGGAGCCAGACGTTCGGCAATCCTAGTATTTTTAATCACTTAAAATAATTGAGTGTTTTAAATGAAAAGCGAATACGTGTTTGTTTTATTTAGTATGATATTTAAATTTGTAACTACATGTAAAAAACCTACATTGGCATTGTATCCTGTACTCTGTACTTTCTTTTTAGAATACTATGATTGTCAGATAATTTGCAATGTTAGAAACAAAAGTTATGTAAGGATTATTCACATTATTCCACACAGAAGATTGTGGCCAAAATATGAAACTTTTAAAAAGTTTTACTTTTTTTGCTGAATGGGAAAATATTATTGCCACTTTTAAAATAATTTTTATTTTATACAGGGAGTCTTAAAATCTCTGAAAGTATAAAAGTTATGATTTTTAAATTAAACACCTTGTATATTATTGCATTTTTAGATTTTCCTTTTGATTATAAGAAAGTGTGGTTAAATGCATAGCACATCTATCGTACATTGTTTTCGCGTAAATGACAACCATACGTCAAAAATTTTCACTTAAAATTCCGTATAAAGTATTAAACTTATAAAACAAGGAAAATGACTTTTTTTTTTTTTTTTTTTCTTTCTCCATGGGTCTGTCGGCTGTCAGCTCCAGATAGCACGTAAGCCTAATGGCTTATTGTACTGTCCCCATGTTTGTGGTACTTTAGTTACACCAGTCCATTATCCCTGTTTGCCGTACGAGGTGAAGAAGGTCCTTGCTTGGTGCTCTTTGTATCTCTTTCAGTACTAACTTAGTTTTCCCGAAGATTGTTTGTCGCCTTTGACCAAGTGCTTCACATTCACATATGATGTGTTCAAACGTTTCGATTTCCTCCCCGCATAGTCTGCAGTCCAGGTTATCATCGAATAGTTTCATGGTGGACAGGTGTTGTCTCACAGGTCCATGCCCTGTGAGAAGCGCTGTTAGGTGTTTCAGTTCTTTCCTGCTGTACTTTAGCAGTTCTTGAGCCTTATTTTTATTTGGTCCTGCAATAGCTTGCTTCCCATGCTTATTTCCTGGGTACGTCTTCCAGCGTTCCAGGTGTTTTGTATTGATCCATTCTCCAGTGACCCGTCTTGTTGAGCATCTAGGTATGCCTACAGATGGTTCTGGTCCAATCATGTTTGCATTTGAGCCTTGCCTGGCAAGTTCATCTGATTTTTCATTTCCAGGAATGCCTGAGTGACCTGGTACCCATACAAGTTTTACCCTGTTATGTTCTGCCAGTTCCGTAATTCTCTGTAGACACTCATCTACCAGTCTTGACGATGTTTTGCACGTAAGCAGTGCTTTCAAGGCCGCCTGGCTATCAGTTATTATTAGAATTTGCTTATTTTTGTAAGTCCTTCTAATGTTTTCTTCTATGCACCATAACAGAGCATATATTTCCGTTTGAAAAACTGTGGCGTGTTTTCCTAGTGGTATGCTGATGCTTACCTTAGGTCTCTCGCCATAAACTCCTGCACCACTTCCCCTTTCCTGTCTAGATCCATCTGTGAACCATATTAGACAGTCCTGGGTCAGTTTTTTCGCATTATTTATCAAATTTCCTCTGAATGTGATATTTAGGACACATGTAATCCGATCTCATTTCAAGAATTGGATCCCTTACTGTGTTCCAAATTGATGTTGTACCTGTCGTTGTTATGTTCCCCGGCAGGTCAATCAAGTCCCGGAGCCTTTGGTAAGCACATCTTGCCTCCCCTAAAATTATTAGGTCCAGTGGAGGCAGGTCTAATATAGCTTCCATGCTCGCAGTAGGAGTGGTTCTTATTGCACCAGTTATGCCTAGACAGGTCATTCGTTGAATCCTCTCTAGTTTGTGTATCGCAGTGTTTTGTATGACTTTTGGCCACCAGCTTACAGCTGCGTAAGTTATTGCTGGTCTGATCACCCTGGTGTACACCCAGTGCACCATACCAGGTCTGAGACCCCATGTTTTTCCATACATTCGTCTAACCATTGCAAATGTGGTTACCGATTTGTTTATGACCTTTTCCAGATGCTGGTTCCAGGTTAGTTTTGAGTCTAGGATGACTCCTAAATACTTAACCTCTCCCTTGAATGTTAACTCTTCACCATGAAGAAAAATTGGTCCAATTCCATCCAATTTTTCCTTCTGGTAAATGAGACGATGGTGGCTTTTGTGGGGCTTATATTCAGCCCTTCACTTGCAGTCCATCTTGCTACAGTATTTAGGGCCATTTAGGGGGAAAATGACTTACACATTCCTATTTTAGTTTTTTCAGTAAGCTATTTGGCAATATCATTCTTTGGTTTGAATTAGATATTTTTTTGTTATTTCATTCAGTTTTAAATCTTATCTCTAAATAAAAAAACTTAAAAAAATATGTTGCAGCAACAAAACCATGTTCACAGTGATTTTAATTCTTCAGAAATTCGGTAAATATACGTGAAAGTAGATTTTAGAAAGTAGAAAATGAAGAATTAAAAAAAAAAATCAAAAAAATCATGATTTTTTTAAAAAAATCAGTGATTTTTGATTTTTTTAATAAAAATCAAAATTTGCCCAACCCTGGTTGAAACGCCCAGAGACAAAAACTTACAGGGGGTCAATATTTACCTTTTAGTCGGACACATGGAAAAACTACCAAAAGTTCGTTTTTTAAATGGATCCACCAATATATTATGGTTTGTAATAAAAGCACATTAAATTTAGAACAAATCTATGTGTACTCTTCCTATACCTAACTTCAACCGTTTCTGACTTAATAACAGTTTTTCCTTAAAGTGCGTATAAAATTGTAATCCGTACTAATCTGAATACGGACACCTGCTTGTGCTAAGTTTCAAACAAGGAAAAAAGTAAATTAACAATCACTATGTCACCGTCTGCGCTTATGGTTGCTGGTTACGATTTCTCTATGTGACCACTGTGTGCACCGTTTACAGCAGTACACCCATCCATTAAGTTACGTATACGAAAATATGCGTACAGATGTGTATGGTAAATACATTCTTCGCAACTTTTCGTATAATTTTCATACGTTTTCATACCTGGGTGCTAGATTACCACTCAATATTTAATGAATTTTTATACTGATTTTATGCTACAATATCAAATAAAGCTTCAGCTAACATTGGTTGATACCGAGGGTAAAACTTGACATTTCTTATATTCTCGTGGTAATATTATTTTTTTTGTTTCAGATATTCTCCCGGTGAAGCGAGAAGCAAAAAAAAGTCATCCAGGTCAATCTTCGAATTCTTATTTATTTTAATAATAAACTAAAGATTGGGGGCGCGGGTTGTGTGTAGTTTTATTTGCTATTTCGATTTGTTGTTATGCCATATGCAGCATTGTTATATCCACAATATCTGGCCGAATACTTTTTATTTAATTTCCAACTAAATGCTGAAGTATTAGAAACATTGTCATTCCTTTAAATGTCAATCTACGCATGGCGAACTGAGTAACTGTGCAGAAGTTGACATTGGGAGTGAACAAGGACCAGCAATCAGTCAATCATATCTATCAAACGTACAATTTATTTTCCAACTGATTAACATCTTACAGCAAATTTAACTATTTGTGTCTGCTCAGCTCCTATTTATATCGAAGAATCAATGCTAATCACGTGTGTTTTCTAACAACTATCCAGAATGCCCATTTATTACCCTTAAAGCAGCACAAATGTACTTCACGTTTTACACGATAAACATGTGTTTTTGATGAACAGCCTGGTAACTTGCACCTGGTATTATTGGGTTGGTCATCATATAATAGATAATGATCAACTCCATCTAGTCTTTTTTCTTTTACTGGTTTAGTTTCAACTCTTTGCCGTTTTGTAAGCTTGGCCTACCTCGTTGGGATGACTTTGCGTAATATACAAGTTTTTTGGCAACTTCATGACGAAACTGAAATAGATCATAAGTTTTGCTTCTTATACCCAAAGATTCGGCTTTTTTCCTTTACTGTAGCCAAGAGTTAACAAGTACAACGTCAAATGCATGGGAGATTACTCTAAGTGTCCATTTTCTAGATCTTTCATATGGGATCGATACAATGACAACAAAAAGTCCTCAGGAAGAAATTCCATTGGACCACGGCTTGAAAAAAAAAAAATATACACAAAGGGCCTGCATTCGCTTAGTGCGTTCTTCCATGTGGCCCGCAGATTACATATACAACTTAAAAACTAATATGGACAAACATTTCTATGACTATTAGTAATTTTAGCATATTTCTAATAGGCTTTCATGCAAGTACTTTTTTAAAGAACCTTTGGAACAATTGGTTATTTTGTGATAAATTGGTGAGTTCAGAATTGAGATAGCCTTATAAGGAAAACAATTCTTAAACCTAGCAGTCTTGTGTTGGGGTATATCAAACCGTATCATATTTCTTAACGCTAATCCATGTAAGTGTAACCTATTCCTAAAGTAACAGTATAAATAATTTGGTAGCTTATATATAAATATTTTTTGCACATACATTGTGAACTGCAGCTCAGCACGAAGGTTGTACTTCAGAATTTTATTAGCTACATATGTCGGGGTAATGTGGTCATATTTATATTTATTGTGTGCAAATCTAATGCACGCATTCTGTATTTTTTGAATTTTGGTTTTGTACTCAATTGATAGGTAGTTATAGTAAACCACGTTACAGTAATCGAATTGCGACAGTAACAAAGAGTCTATTAATTTAGTTTTTAGGTCTTTAGGCAACAGATATTTATAGGGATACAAACATTTTAGTCTAATCATTAGTGACGCCGCCTTTTTGTCTACATGTGACTCGAAACTTAAATCACTATCGAAATAAACTCCTAAGTTTTTTGCACTCCTAAGATATTTCAGTTCAACTCTTTGAATTGCAGGCAACAAGCTGAGAAATCTTGTGCTGGAATGACTAAGGACTTTCTTGTATTCTACCTCAGCCAATTCACAAAATTCTTTTAACTTTTCAGTTCTTACTGCAAAAATAAGGAAATATTTAAATATTTTTACAATTGAAGACCTTAGCGCAATACAATGGTAAGCCTCAAAATCAAAAGTTGAGATATTACGGTTTAAAGTTTTCAAAAATTCTGTAAAAAAATGGTTTTGATTTAAATATTTCAAACTTTGTCAGTACATTATGGCAAAGAGGAAAAAAGATAAGCAACTATTATTTAAAAAAAAATATATTTTTTTTACAAAAAATGGAGTTTATTTTGATAAAATGTGGCTTAACATGTTTTTGCTTAAACTAAACTCATTATAAAAATAACCGAAAAAATTCAATACTACTCATCCAAGGTTTCAATCTCTTCGTCTAAATTGTCAACAGCAACATTTAGTTGCGTATAAAATGCATGGTAGGCTGGCGGTATGTAAGGAAGTAATGTCTGTATGTTTTTAATTTTTTTTCTGCAATTTTAACTGACTCGTTGTATTGAAGTTTAAGATCTGACAAGCTTGTCATTGCAGGTCTACCTTGTTTTAAAACATTAATTTCCCTGTACTGACTGTGCTTTTAACGAAAAATGACCCAACATTTTCCGACTTAAAAAGAAAACTATACGTTCCTGCAAATTCTAAGTTCTGCTTGTCAGGAAAACGTGCTTTTTTGTTAATATTAGCTAATAAAGGCTCAAAAGAAAAAAAATCTTTTTGGGTCATTTTTGTAACAACAAAAGAGTTTTTTTTATTTGCTTTTTCAATAATATCTAGCCAACCTTCTGGTGAATAAATAACTGGAGCCCGATGTCTCTGGCGTTTTTTGATCAGAGCAAAATCTCTGTCTGACGGCATAACGGAATGACCGCTAAGAAGAAAGTGATGAGTTATTTTTCTAATTTTTTTTACTTTTACCAATTGCAACCAAAATGCCATCATCTGCCAGTTCTTATTCTGACCCGGACAGTTATCAGTAAAAATAACAAGTTCATCATAATCTAATTTTGTTTCTAAAAATTTCATTAGGACAGACGCCACTTCATCAGCTCCGCGCTTAGCCTGATCTTCAGTCCACAAATACATAAAACCTTTTTTATTTGTGCAATCGTGAATTCCAAGGTTATACAGCCATATCTTTCGGCAGTAAAATGCTGGACCAGTTGTGAGCTTTGGAAGGGGCATACTTTGTTGCAAATCAAAGGAGATTACCAATTTTTTTTTAGCAGGCGTGTCTATTTCACTTTTAAGCAATTTTTGCATTGTGTCAGCTCTAGCCTGGTGCAGGTTCAAAAATGTAGTTAGCTCTTTTTCTAGCTCTATATTATTAGCTTCCTTTGCCGCCTTTATTTTAATACCCATCTCATCGCAGGTCTTGCAGGTATCCGATTTTGGTAGTTTGAATCCTATGTTATATTGGGTACAGAATATTTTTCTGTAAGCGCTCTCTTTAACTGGACTGATATTTTGTTCCCTACACCAGGGCATATAGAAATCTGTATACAGTCCAGTAATAGTCATATCGCAGTTCAGATATAGCTTGTCTATATTTTTGGCTCTACTGTAGTGGCTTTGATATTTAGGTATTTATTCAATATGAGTTTTAACCGAATGAATTTGTTCGTCCGAATATCTGTTGGGTCTAGTATTGTGTTTGCCACGCATATCAGGTTTAGGAACCATAGCCCCTCCTACCTTCATTTTAAGAATCCTTTCAACTCTTCCCCGAGATTTCTGAAGACCGTGAACACTCAAGAATTCAGTTTTGCATATTTTTATTTCTTCGTCTCCTATATTAACCAAATAATCAGCGGTAAACTTTCTTCTGGATACATTATTCTTTTGTTTTTTCTTGTATGACCTTTTTTTGTTTTTTGCTCTTATACAACCAAAAAGATAACTATTTTGGATATCGAATGAACTCAAATCCCAAAATTTTGTGAACAATTGTTCATGGTTACCTTGCAATTTCTATCTGCATTTATTTTTACAGTCACAAGGCAAACCAATTTCACGCGGATTGATAATCTTCTTAGTTTTTGTGGCCGTATATTGATGTCCCGAATTGCGCCTCCTTTTTCTTTTGTTTCGTTCATGGTTTTCTTTATTCCGATGTCTCCATCTTGTCGGCTTCGGTTCCTCTGGAGAGTCTTTTTTACCCCTGCTAAGCCTAGCATAATGCTCTTGCGATTCATTCTAAAACATAATAAAATAAGACTTAAAATGCAACTTAAAAAAAAGTTTACGCAATAACATGTCAAGCCACATGGCATACCATGTTTTTGCATGAATTAGTTACAAAATATTTTTACCCAAGAACATGGTAAGTCAAAAAAAAAAAACAAAATGTAGCTTACCTCTGTAGAATCTGACGATATATTATTGTTACTTGGTACAAAGTCATTGTCGGCACAATTGTCATCACTATCCTCAAAAAAATCAGAACTTGAACTGCTATTTCCACTAAAAACGAAACGAAAGTCATGACGCGCTGTGTGGTAGGCGAAAATTGCTTCTTTTGCAACACAAGCTAAGTCCTGGTCCGTAGGTTCAATTTTCTTGAAAAAAACGAAGTGACCATGTTGCTTGTAAGTGATGCATTAACAATGTTTTTATGTTTTTTAGTATTTGTGTGCTCCAATACATCTCGTCGACCTCCAAAAGCAATTGAAAATTTGCAAAAATGTTACATTTGGCACATTTTACGTTATGATCTACTTTTCCTTTTTTGATAAAGGAAAAGTCACCCTTCAATTCAGGTGGAAATTCGCACTGTTCGTCTGTCACCCGTACCTATTAAAATAAAATACTTATTAGTCTTTGACTTAAATCATTACGGGTTCTGATCCGAAATTACAAACCGAATACCAATTGGCCATAAGACATTTAAATCATTTACAATTTTATTATGTAACACATTTATACTTACTAGTTTTTTTGGGATACAAACACTACTAACTTATGGTGATATCACGAAAAACAGCTATGTGTGAACTGTGAACGCTCAACGCTGATTGAAACCCAGTCCAGACAAAAATGTTTAAGGTCAAGGCTTTGGTGATTCACCGAATTAAGCAGAGCTCGGTAAAGAATTTCGAGCGCTCCGAACATCTTCAGCTCTCACTTCAGCTTGTCGAACTAGGCTCAAAAAACAAAAGATTTCGATTTTCTTATGCAGTATTGTGCAGTTGAAATCGACGAGTATGTCGATTTATGTATGATTAATAAACTGACACACGTGACATAACGCGGACCAGACAAAACGGACACTCTGAAATAACGGACTGTCCGTTGGAAAAACGGACGTATGGCAACCCTACGTTATACAGGGTGGACCATAAGTAATAGGACATAGAGCTACAGCATATTCTTGACATCAAAATAATACGATTTAGCTAAATTGTCCTATGCCGAAAGTTAATATTAAAAACGATACAGGGTGTAATGGCCCAAAAATGCCTTCTTCCAATTTTGGGTCTTACAAGCTTATTTTTGGGGTTCGAGGGGCAAGCGCTATACCCTAAATGACACAACCACCAATCTTGGTTTAAACATTTATTCAGATTCCAAAAACATAGATAATTACCCAGCTAGGTACGGTTTGGTACCAAAGACTTAGGTCTAGTTAGCAACTCTGGCTTTAACGTACCTTCTGGACATGTTGTGTTGAGTTGAAGCGACAGGCTTTAGGTCAAGCGGCTACGTGGTTTATTTACGAGAATTTTGGAGGGTTTTCCAAACACCTTAGTTTCACAAATCTTGCACACTGAAGAATTTTGGTAGAACTTATTTTGCACTACTGAACATGACTAGAACTTGACCCCATTAGGTTTTTTTTGGACTTTAACCGACTTTTCACACTTGTCTTCGACTTGACGACGTTTCAGTTTTGACTGCCCGTTTCTGACTGACCGTTTGCCAAAATGGTGTGAATATTTATACTACGAAATTTACATCATTCTGTGAGCAGGAATGCGACAGGTCAAAAGGTGGAATTTCAAAAACATGTCGACGAGTGCAATAAATAATAATAATTTTTTTCCTGCAGCTGCAGGCAATAAAACATTTTTGCTTGGGGGTCAAAAAGGTGAGAATTTGTGGCGACAGTATGACTTGGAAAAATTCCTTTCCTTATAAACACCTACTAATAGAAATATATCCCCGCTTCTGGATTAACGACGCTGGCCAATTAAATCTCTTAGAGGTTTGGCTTAGGATTTGAAGTCAGATTTTTCTTTCAAACTAGTCTTTCATTTAAGTGTTGTGTCTAGTAGTGTTCAGATGTGTCTCAAACTAATTCCGTAAGTTCTAATTTAATTTTGATTACAATTTTGACTTTGAAAAATAAACAAAAAGAAAATTGCTAATATTTTCCCGGGACATCACATCCCACCCATTCCTGTAGGACAAAGCAAATATAAAATATATTTACTTTGTAACAGTGCAACGTTTGAACTACTCCGAATCATATGTTCAGCGTAAATCCGAGTCATTCACATCGCACTTGACCTAAGGCAATGTATGAAAACCTTGTCGAATAAGCAAATCTGTCCAGAAGGTCTAACAACAATCGCTTACGCGTGCCAGTCACAATAAAATATTTTTAAGTCTACTATGCACGTATAAATCCTATCCTACGATTACTCAACAAAATCTAGTAACAATAAAATAATGTTCCATGATTACTCCCATAAACAATTGAAAAGGTAAATAATTATGCGGCACTCAAAAGGAAAAATAAAAAAAATAAAGAATAAACTAACGTACCGACTTTAATTACCAACCGGTCACTCTCGGGATGTTCCTGGCTGGTTTGGATCATGGGCCCGTCGTATGCGTACCCCCGTTTGGCTTCCAGGCAAAAGGTCTGCCTCCAAAACTGGGTAGGGTCGGCTAGCGATTGGCCTAAGAACTCGCGTTTGCCTTGTTCGGCCAACTGGATCCTGGTGGGTTGGCGGTACCATGGGTTGCATCGGCGGCGGCAATAGTGATCCGGCTGCGACTTCCTGAGGGTGAGTTTGGGGTCTTAAGTGCGGTTGTGGGGGTTCAGCTGGGCTACATCGCCGGATGGCGCAAACGGGACAGGCGCAACCTTCAATCATGACATTGCCCCATGCGTTTCATAATTGCGACGGTGTAAACATATTCGGTGGAGGAAGGACGCAGAAGGCACAGTCACATGGTCGGGCGGGGTCTGTTCTCAACAATTGGAACTCCAAGTGGATCACTTCCGTCCATAAATTTAACAGAGCCCGGGTTATTTCCAAGGGTTGAGTCACTCGAGGTCGGTAGAGAGTCGCCAGTTCCCATAGGTGGTAAAGAGCCATCCGGTACAACATAAATTTGCTACCTCTGTCCCGTACTAATCGGACATAGTAGAGAAATACTACTATGTACTCCATCACTGTTTGTTAACTCTTTTTTTTTTCGCCAAGTAATAACTAGAGTAACTTTGAATTTGGTAACACAACCGGCAGGATTATACACTGGCTATCCCCCATTTAATTGTTGCTTCTTATATGGACTTAAAGTTTACGTCATTTTAAGCATCATCCGTGGTATAGACTAGGAATCTGCGGACTTTTCAAATTCCTTTTTGTGGCCAGGGTCGGTTGAGGAATGTGAGTTCCTCGACAAAATTTGTTTAAGTATGTTGAGTTCAAAAAGGTTAATTTAACTGTACAGATTAAAAGCGGTTTTATGGCACCTTTATTTCCTGTTTTGTTCACTTTGTTTACGAACAAAAAAGTCGCAACTTGCATCGTCAATGTTTTCTAATTGCCGGACTTCGGAAAACTCCTCTCGCACTTGGAAATACGTAGTTTCAGCCTGCGTGGAATTATTTAATATTTTAACCGATTCTTGGTTTTCATACTCCTTGCTTTCACTGGGAGCGCTTGCGCTTAATTTTCGGTCTGTTTGTGGAGGCTTAGAGTTTGTCGACACATTCTTGCTGGGTTTTTCTTTCCGTTGCAATACAAATAGAGTTAGAGTATTCCAAAATGAAGCAAGCATGTGGAAACTGCATCCAAGAGCTTTATGAATGGCCAACGCATTTAAGGTCGTCTCAAAGACAAACTTAACAATCCGAAAGGTTACATAGAGTCCAAGTATTCCACTCGATATATCTCCTAAAATTGTAAACTACCCACACAGTCTCTGTAAGGTGGATGATGCGATTTTTTCGCTTGAACCAACACAGTACTCTCAGTAGTTGTTGTTGAACAGTCTGGGATGGAACTTGTAGAGGGAGAGGGTAATGTCAGTATTGAAGCAGAACTTCCAGAAGATACTGGGTCGAGCCAGTCGAGCGGCACTTGGATGTCCACTCTTGTTTCTTGCTGTTTTTACAAATTTCACGGTGCGCCTTTAGTCGCTGAACAATCCCTTGAATTTCTTTCTTGCAATTCTTACAAGTCGCTCTACAACCTGATTTTTTTGAATCCGTTGTTTTGAGGTAAAACTGCCATACGCTGTCTTCTTTTCTTCCAGCCATTGCGTTGTTTTCAATTTATATTTATATACGTGAACGAGAAAAATCGCAACTCTTTACCGAATTTAACTTACAGGCATTAACATTTGCCTTAATGAAATGGGCCAAGCGCATCAGGCGACCGCCTTTTATAGATCACGCCGATCTCGCGATGATGCCAAATTGAAAGCATGCGGCGACAAGAATTTTCTTGCAAGAAGTGCGTTTCGACGAGTCCAGTACCTATAAGAACTTTATCTTGCACCAATCACAGATATGGGAAAAACATGATCAAAACGAGAGCAAAATATGTTCAACACGGGAAAAATGAGCAGAAAAATCAAATTTCCTGATTTTACGCAATAAACAACCGATTTTTATACAACATTTTTAGATTTTTACCGATTTGGAGCCAGACGTTCGGCAATCCTAGTATTTTTAATCACTTAAAATAGTTGAGTGTTTTAAATGAAAAGCGAATACGTGTTTGTTTTATTTTATTATTTTTTTAACTACATGTAAAAAACCTACATTGGCATTGTATCCTGTACTCTGTACTTTCTTTTTAGAATACTATTATTGTCAGATAATTTGCAATGTTAGAAACAAAAGTTATGTAAGGGTTATTCACATTATTCCACACAGAAGATTGTGGCCAAAATATGAGACTTTTAAAAAGTTTTACTTTTTTTGCTGAATGGGAAAATATTGTTGCCACTTTTAATAGTATATTCTATATTAAGAGCCGAAAGTATATATTTGCCGCTTGCACATGAAAATTGCAGCGTGAGGCGAAGCCGAACGCTGCAATCATGTAAAAGCGGCAAAAGTACTTTCGGCTCGAAATATAGACGATACTTTTTCGACGACTGACCATGCTACCTTTCACTCCTTCCACTTCATACAATTAAGTCACAACCCATATTTTTACACTCTACTTTATTATGAAAAACAGCAATATAATTATTAGTTTAAACTCTATTTTCACTGTTATTGTGGACAATGTAATTTATAGTAAACTTCTTACAATTTTGAATAATGATTGGCTCATTCTTGTTATCAGCTACGACTGCAGAGGAGGTCGTTGCATAGCTAATTTCATTTCCTAAGCTTCCGGAACTTTTTCCTAGAATTTTTTCCGATATCTGTGTTTTGTTTTGAATAGAATCTTCAATGTAGCCTTCTGCTGTTGTAGCTGAGCGCCAACCTCCTAGGCGTTTTAAAGTAGTGATACTCGCTCCTGCGTCTGCTAACAAGGTAGCCGAAGATCGGCGGAAGCAGTGCCCTGTATAACTAGACACATTAGGCAAATTTAAAAAAGATGCTATCTGTTTTGGCATGTTTGCAAAAATGTTCATTCCAACCACTTGCTTGTTACATATTCCATTCTTGTATCGTAAGAAAAATCGTCTGGTTGGTGTATTTGGAGGGCGCAATTCAACATATTTACGGTAGAATGAAATATAGTTAGTGTTCTCAACTCCACCATTTGAGACAATAAATGTACGTGAGATATTGGTTTTTGTGTTTGGTATTTTTATTATGAGAACTGATTCCTTGTCTTCTATGTCATCAATTAACATTTTTGTTAATTCGTCGCGTCTGCATGCACCGGAGATCCCGAATATTAAAGCAACCTAAAAATAATTAAAATGGCGTTTTGTAAAGTAACGGGTATACAGTGTTGAGCATATTACCTTGATCATTAAATATCGGTCATCAGGAGCTTCTAACAGAAACTTATTAATTTCCTCACGTTTGAAAATTTCCGACTTTTTGGCTTTATAGCCTACCGACTGCCTCTTTAAAAAGGCAATCACTTTGGTATATTTACTAATGTCTATATCATGTTTAATTAAAAGGGTTGTTCGAAGCATAGAGTAAATAGACCATAATGTTGAAGACTTCTTTGATTTTCCAATTTCAGCAAGATATGTGAGCACTATATTCTCTGAATATGACGACCCCGCTTTATTTGCTAAACACCACTTAATAAAAACTGAATACTCCTTCTCGTAACGGGTTTTGGATTTTTGTGGAAGTAAATTTAAAGTTACATTCCTTGCACTTTCTCGAATGTGGGGTGGAGTAGAAGGATAACTCACATCGCTTGAACTCATTGTTACCGATAAATCACTTTCACGGAATGTGTATATTTCAAACAGGTATGTCAAGCGTTGTTATGGAAACGCCGAAAAAGTTGGTGAGTAGATTGTTAGTAGAAAGCGAAAACGCTCTAGAGCAGAAAATCTCTCTTTCTGCTCGCGCGCGGCAAATAACCCCTTTCTGCTTCTAAATGGAAGCGTACATGAGGTACTTTCAAAGTAAGTCGTCGAAAAAATAATTTTTATTTTATACAGGGAGTCTTAAAATCTCTGAAAGTATAAAAGTTATGATTTTTAAATTAAACACCTTGTATATTATTGCATTTTTAGATTTTCCTTTTGATTATAAGAAAGTGTGGTTAAATGCATAGCACATCTATCGTACATTGTTTTCGCGTAAATGACAACCATACGTCAAAAATTTTCACTTAAAATTCCGTATAAAGTATTAAACTTATAAAACAAGGAAAATGACTTACACATTCCTATTTTAGTTTTTTCAGTAAGCTATTTGGCAATGTCATTCTTTGGTTTGAATTAGATAATTTTTTGTTATTTCATTCAGTTTTAAATGTTATCTCTAAATAAAAAAACTTAAAAAAATATGTTGCAGCAACAAAACCATGTTCTTCAATCTAGTTCACATCAATCTAGTTTTAAATTTTTAAAAAATGTAAACTCTACTTTTACTTTAGGTGTTTCAAACACCAACATGTGACGTTGCTTTGTGATCTTGGTATCATTTTGATGGCAATAAATTTATTATTATTATTATTATGTTCACAGTGATTTTAATTCTTCAGAAATTCGGTAAATATACGTGAAAGTAGATTTTAGAAAGTAGAAAATCAAGAATTAAAAAAAAAATAAAAAAAAATCATGATTTTTTTAAAAAAATCAGTGATTTTTGATTTTTTTAATAAAAATCAAAATTTGCCCTACCCTGGTTGAAACGCCCAGAGACGGAAAATGACAAAAACTTACAGGGGGTCAATATTTACCTTTTAGTCGGACAGATGGAAAAACTACCAAAAGTTCGTTTTTTAAATGGATCCACCAATATATTATGGTTTGTAATAAAAGCACATTAAATTTAGAACAAATCTATGTGTACTCTTCCTATACCTACCTTCAACCGTTTCTGACTTAATAACAGTTTTTATTTACAACCATATATGTAATGCTGTCATTACTAACGTCATTGAAGGTTAGGAAGTATCATATTGCGCACCTCTACTTCCCGCCCTCACTTCCCGCCCTCACTTCCCGCCCTCATTTCCCGCCCTCTAAAATTGTGATTGTTAATATTTAAAAAAAAAAAAAAGATGATTGAATCAAATTTTTTAAATGTCAGATAAAGTCGGATCGATATTCAGTTCGCAAATAATAAATTGAGAAAAATGTCCTGGATTACAACTCGAATTGTATGCATTCTAACGGTTATAATGCCTATAATACATTACAATACTAAAATTAACATGATCTAAACTAAAACAAACTACTTATTGAAATTAATGGTTACATTTGAATTATTATAAGTGTTTATAGAAATATTTAGGCCAGTACCAGCACTGGCGTCTCCAACAGTTGTCTCTTTGGTCGACAAATTAATTTGCTGCTGAATGACTGAGGTTTGTGAACTACTTGCAACAGCTTCAGAAGACATGGCACGTTGGGACAGCATAACGGCAGTTTTGGTTTTATTCTCCATTGAGCTATCCACATAACCTTCTGCCACAGTACTAGATTTCCATCCTCCCAGCCTTTTTAATTTTTTCTTCCCACCACTTCCTATATAATTCAATAGCTTGTAGGTAGCGATGCTTACTTTTCTCTGGCACCAAGCCGTGTGCTAATGCGTCAGCAGCCTGTCGTATTTCTGGCGGGGTACACGTCAATTCTTCACCGGAGGACATTTTTCTCAATTTATTAATCCGGAAATGAATATCGATCTGACTTTTTCTGACATTTATTTATATTGGTGAGATGTTTACCACATAGCTACGGTAACAATATACCTGATTGATTATTCTGAGAAAAATGCCTGCTTGGTAGTTTTTTGTTAAATGTAATATTCTAGATATGTTCAGAATGAAACAATGATTTGTAAATTTTGATAGAAATATGATGGTAGTAAATAAAATAGTATACAAACCTCGGTAGGAAGTTTCATTCCTGTCTCGAGATCCTAGCTAAACCTCGACGCTTCGCGTCTCGGCTATCTAACTAATCTCTCGACAGTAATGAAACTCTTCCCACCCCGGTGTGTAATATACTATTACGGCCGGTGTCAATAGCAACGGCCGAAAAAAAATACAGAAAAAAAGTAAATTAACAATCACTACGTCACCGTCTGCGCTTATGGTTGCTGGTTACGAATTCTCTATGTGACCACTGTGTGCACCGTTTACAGCAGTACATCCATCCATTAAGTTACGTATACGAAAATATGCGTACAGATGTGTATGGTAAATACATTCTTCGCAACTTTTCGTATAATTTTCATACGTTTTCATACCTGGGTGCTAGATTACCACTCAATATTTAATGAATTTTTATAATGATTTTATGCTACAATATCAAATAAAGCTTCAGCTAACATTGGTTGGTACCGAGGATAAAACTTGACATTTCTTATATTCTCGTGGTAATATTATTTTTTTTGTTTCAGATATTCTCCCGGTGAAGCGAGAAGCAAAAAAAAGTCATCCAGGTCAATCTTCGAATTCTTATTTATTTTAATAATAAACTAAAGATTGGGGGCGCGGGTTGTGTGTAGTTTTATTTGCTATTTCGATTTGTTGTTATGCCATATGCAGCATTGTTATATCCACAATATCTGGCCGAATACTTTTTATTTAATTTCCAACTAAATGCTGAAGTATTAGAAACATTGTCATTCCTTTAAATGTCAATCTACGCATGGCGAACTGAGTAACTGTGCAGAAGTTGACATTGGGAGTGAACAAGGACCAGCAATCAGTCAATCATATCTATCAAACGTACAATTTATTTTCCAACTGATTAACATCTTACAGCAAATTTAACTATTTGTGTCTGCTCAGCTCCTATTTATATCGAAGAATCAATGCTAATCACGTGTGTTTTCTAACAACTATCCAGAATGCCCATTTATTACCCTTAAAGCAGCACAAATGTACTTCACGTTTTACACGATAAACATGTGTTTTTGATGAACAGCCTGGTAACTTGCACCTGGTATTATTGGGTTGGTCATCATATAATAGATAATGATCAACTCCATCTAGTTTTTTTTCTTTTACTGGTTTAGTTTCAACTCTTTGCCGTTTTGGAGAAGGTTCTTCAATGCCGTTTTGTAAGCTTGGCCTACCTCGTTGGGATGACTTTGCGTAATATACAAGTTTTTTGGCAACTTCATGACGAAACTGAAATAGATCATAAGTTTTGCTTCTTATACCCAAAGATTCGGCTTTTTTCCTTTACTGTAGCCAAGAGTTAACAAGTACAACGTCAAATGCATGGGAGATTACTCTAAGTGTCCATTTTCTAGATCTTTCATATGGGATCGATACAATGACAACAAAAAGTCCTCAGGAAGAAATTCCATTGGACCACGGCTTATGAGCCCGGAAAACTTTCATATTTCAGTTCAACTCTTTGAATTGCAGGCAACAAGCTGAGAAATCTTCTGCTGGAATGACTAAGGACTTTCTTGTATTCTACCTCAGCCAATTCACAAAATTCTTTTAACTTCTCAGTTCTTACTGTAAAAATAAGGAAATATTTAAATATTTTTACAATTGAAGACCTTAGCGCAATACAATGGTAAGCCTCAAAATCAAAAAGTTGAGATATTACGGTTTAAAGTTTTCAAAAATTCTGTAAAAAAATGGTTTTGATTTAAATATTTCAAACTTTGTCAGTACATTATGGCAAAGAGGAAAAAAGATAAGCAACTATTATTTAAAAAAAAATATATTTTTTTTACAAAAAATGGAGTTTATTTTGATAAAATGTGGCTTAACATGTTTTTGCTTAAACTAAACTCATTATAAAAATAACCGAAAAAATTCAATACTACTCATCCAAGGTTTCAATCTCTTCGTCTAAATTGTCAACAGCAACATTTAGTTGCGTATAAAATGCATGGTAGGCTGGCGGTATGTAAGGAAGTAATGTCTGTATGTTTTTAATTTTTTTTCTGCAATTTTAACTGACTCGTTGTATTGAAGTTTAAGATCTGACAAGCTTGTCATTGCAGGTCTACCTTGTTTTAAAACATTAATTTCCCTGTACTGACTGTGCTTTTAACGAAAAATGACCCAACATTTTCCGACTTAAAAAGAAAACTATACGTTCCTGCAGTTCAAGTTCTGCTTGTCAGGAAAACGTGCTTTTTTGTTAATATTAGCTAATAAAGGCTCAAAAGAAAAAAAATCTTTTTGGGTCATTTTTGTAACAACAAAAGAGTTTTTTTTATTTGCTTTTTCAATAATATCTAGCCAACCTTCTGGTGAATAAATAACTGGAGCCCGATGTCTCTGGCGTTTTTTGATCAGAGCAAAATCTCTGTCTGACGGCATAACGGAATGACCGCTAAGAAGAAAGTGATGAGTTATTTTTCTAATTTTTTTTACTTTTACCAATTGCAACCAAAATGCCATCATCTGCCAGTTCTTATTCTGACCCGGACAGTTATCAGTAAAAATAACAAGTTCATCATAATCTAATTTTGTTTCTAAAAATTTCATTAGGACAGACGCCACTTCATCAGCTCCGCGCTTAGCCTGATCTTCAGTCCACAAATACATAAAACCTTTTTTATTTGTGCAATCGTGAATTCCAAGGTTATACAGCCATATCTTTCGGCAGTAAAATGCTGGACCAGTTGTGAGCTTTGGAAGGGGCATACTTTGTTGCAAATCAAAAGAGATTACCAATTTTTTTTTAGCAGGTGTGTCTATTTCACTTTTAAGCAATTTTTGCATTGCGTCAGCTCTAGCCTGGTGCAGGTTCAAAAATGTAGTTAGCTCTTTTTCTAGCTCTATATTATTAGCTTCCTTTGCCGCCTTTATTTTAATACCCATCTCATCGCAGGTCTTGCAGGTATCCGATTTTGGTAGTTTGAATCCTATGTTATATTGGGTACAGAATATTTTTCTGTAAGCGCTCTCTTTAACTGGACTGATATTTTGTTCCCTACACCAGGGCATATAGAAATCTGTATACAGTCCAGTAATAGTCATATCGCAGTTCAGATATAGCTTGTCTATATTTTTGGCTCTACTGTAGTGGCTTTGATATTTAGGTATTGATTCAATATGAGTTTTAACCGAATGAATTTGTTCGTCCGAATATCTGTTGGGTCTAGTATTGTGTTTGCCACGCATATCAGGTTTAGGAACCATAGCCCCTCCTACCTTCATTTTAAGAATCCTTTCAACTCTTCCCCGAGATTTCTGAAGACCGTGAAGACTCAAGAATTCAGTTTTGCATATTTTTATTTCTTCGTCTCCTATATTAACCAAATAATCAGCGGTAAACTTTCTTCTGGATACATTATTCTTTTGTTTTTTCTTGTATGACCTTTTTTTGTTTTTTGCTCTTATACAACCAAAAAGATAACTATTTTGGATATCGAATGAACTCAAATCCCAAAATTTTGTGAACAATTGTTCATGGTTACCTTGCAATTTCTATCTGCATTTATTTTTACAGTCACAAGGCAAACCAATTTCACGCGGATTGATAATCTTCTTAGTTTTTGTGGCCGTATATTGATGTCCCGAATTGCGCCTCCTTTTTCTTTTGTTTCGTTCATGGTTTTCTTTATTCCGATGTCTCCATCTTGTCGGCTTCGGTTCCTCTGGAGAGTCTTTTTTACCCCTGCTAAGCCTAGCATAATGCTCTTGCGATTCATTCTAAAACATAATAAAATAAGACTTAAAATGCAACTTAAAAAAAAGTTTACGCAATAACATGTCAAGCCACATGGCATACCATGTTTTTGCATAAATTAGTTACAAAATATTTTTACCCAAGAACATGGTAAGTCAAAAAAAAAAACAAAATGTAGCTTACCTCTGTAGAATCTGACGATATATTATTGTTACTTGGTACAAAGTCATTGTCGGCACAATTGTCATCACTATCCTCAAAAAAATCAGAACTTGAACTGCTATTTCCACTAAAAACGAAACTAAAGTCATGACGCGCTGTGTGGTAGGCGAAAACTGCTTCTTTTGCAACACAAGCTAAGTCCTGGTCCGTAGGTTCAATTTTCTTGAAAAAAACGAAGTGACCATGTTGCTTGTAAGTGATGCATTAACAATGTTTTTATGTTTTTTAGTATTTGTGTGCTCCAATACATCTCGTCGACCTCCAAAAGCAATTGAAAATTTGCAAAAATGTTACATTTGGCACATTTTACGTTATGATCTACTTTTCCTTTTTTGATAAAGGAAAAGTCACCCTTCAATTCAGGTGGAAATTCGCACTGTTCGTCTGTCACCCGTACCTATTAAAATAAAATACTTATTAGTCTTTGACTTAAATCATTACGGGTTCTGATCCGAAATTACAAACCGAATACCAATTGGCCATAAGACATTTAAATCATTTACAATTTTATTATGTAACACATTTATACTTACTAGTTTTTTTGGGATACAAACACTACTAACTTATGGTGATATCACGAAAAACAGCTATGTGTGAACTGTGAACGCTCAACGCTGATTGAAACCCAGTCCAGACAAAAATGTTTAAGGTCAAGGCTTTGGTGATTCACCGAATTAAGCAGAGCTCGGTAAAGAATTTCGAGCGCTCCGAACATCTTCAGCTCTCACTTCAGCTTGTCGAACTAGGCTCAAAAAACAAAAGATTTCGATTTTCTTATGCAGTATTGTGCAGTTGAAATCGACGAGTATGTCGATTTATGTATGATTAATAAACTGACACACGTGACATAACGCGGACCAGACAAAACGGACACTCTGAAATAACGGACTGTCCGTTGGAAAAACGGACGTATGGCAACCCTACGTTATACAGGGTGGACCATAAGTAATAGGACATAGAGCTACAGCATATTCTTGACATCAAAATAATACGATTTAGCTAAATTGTCCTATGCCGAAAGTTAATATTAAAAACGATACAGGGTGTAATGGCCCAAAAATGCCTTCTTCCAGTTTTGGGTCTTACAAGCTTATTTTTGGGGTTCGAGGGGCAAGCGCTATACCCTAAATGACACAACCACCAATCTTGGTTTAAACATTTATTCAGATTCCAAAAACATAGATAATTACCCAGCTAGGTACGGTTTGGTACCAAAGACTTAGGTCTAGTTAGCAACTCTGGCTTTAACGTACCTTCTGGACATGTTGTGTTGAGTTGAAGCGACAGGCTTTAGGTCAAGCGGCTACGTGGTTTATTTACGAGAATTTTGGAGGGTTTTCCAAACACCTTAGTTTCACAAATCTTGCACACTGAAGAATTTTGGTAGAACTTATTTTGCACTACTGAACATGACTAGAACTTGACCCCATTAGGTTTTTTTTGGACTTTAACCGACTTTTCACACTTGTCTTCGACTTGACGACGTTTCAGTTTTGACTGCCCGTTTCTGACTGACCGTTTGCCAAAATGGTGTGAATATTTATACTACGAAATTTACATCATTCTGTGAGCAGGAATGCGACAGGTCAAAAGGTGGAATTTCAAAAACATGTCGACGAGTGCAATAAATAATAATAATTTTTTTCCTGCAGCTGCAGGCAATAAAACATTTTTGCTTGGGGGTCAAAAAGGTGAGAATTTGTGGCGACAGTATGACTTGGAAAAATTCCTTTCCTTATAAACACCTACTAATAGAAATATATCCCCGCTTCTGGATTAACGACGCTGGCCAATTAAATCTCTTAGAGGTTTGGCTTAGGATTTGAAGTCAGATTTTTCTTTCAAACTAGTCTTTCATTTAAGTGTTGTGTCTAGTAGTGTTCAGATGTGTCTCAAACTAATTCCGTAAGTTCTAATTTAATTTTGATTACAATTTTGACTTTGAAAAATAAACAAAAAGAAAATTGCTAATATTTTCCCGGGACATCACATCCCACCCATTCCTGTAGGACAAAGCAAATATAAAATATATTTACTTTGTAACAGTGCAACGTTTGAACTACTCCGAATCATATGTTCAGCGTAAATCCGAGTCATTCACATCGCACTTGACCTAAGGCAATGTATGAAAACCTGATTTTTTTGTTCCAAGCCCTCAGTCAAACGCAGTACCACTTTTTCACCCAAAGAATGCTCAACGTAATTTTTGCTTTTTCTTGTGTAAATATCAAAATTCTAAAGATATCCTTCAGAACCAACTAAAGCCCATACTTTGAACCCACGCTTTATTGGTTTTTTTGGCATGTATTGCTTCAATCCGCATCTACCTTTAAATTTAATCATCGACTCATCGATGGCAATATTTTCATGCGGCTTGTAGTGTTTTTGAAAATTTTTTCGTAATGCCTCGATAAATGGCCTAACTTTGTATAGTTTGTCAAAATCCGGTTGTTGTCTGTTTGGGAGTAAGGCATTATTGTTCAAGTGCAAATGGCTTAACATCCAGCCGAATCTATTTACAACCATCAGTTTAGAAATATAAGGGTCATTCAAATCATTATCAGTCCACCAATAATCACAATAGCTCGGAAGCACTTTTATTCCCATGAGTAGGTTTATTCCAAGGAATAATTTTACTTCGTCGGTAGATGTTGGAGTGTATTTTTTACTACTTTTTTGGAATTCCTGCTCCGCGTATAAATTAGTTTGGAATGCAATATCATCTATTACGTCATTTGTCAGGAACAAACTGAACAAAAAATACGGCGTAATATTATCGTTCTCAATTTGTAATAGCTCTTGAGATAAACCATATTCGTGAGTGAAAGAGTCAGGTACCCCAGCAGATGTAATATTATATTGAGACCATAGAACAGGAGGTTCTGGTAGTGAGGTGTTTTTACTCACATATTTTATAAGCGATTCGTCGTCAATGGATTCATCTGACTCCTGTAAAACTAGATCTTCGCTTTCAGAAAACACTTTTTCCAAATTTTCATCTTTGTCATCAGAAAGAACCGAATTCTGATCACTTGGTATGCTATACACATCCTCCAGTTCCCTCTCAAATTCCGCTTTCGACATCCCAACCAAACTGAATGGAAGATAATCCGAATCCATGGCGATCACCTAAGATGCGAAAATAATCAAACATCACCTAATTGCATGGAGATCCAAAATCTGGACACAATATATATATAGCCTAATCTCAAACAAATTTCGATTTTATGCGAAACTTTTTAAAGTATATATAATCTAAACTAACTATTATAACTGTCTTAATGTTAAAAATCACTAAATTATACTTACTATTTTGATTAATCGTAACAAACAGTGGGTGATTAAAATATGCGCAATTACTCCTACTACAACGCGTGTTTGTAAACAACGGACTAAAAAATTGCGGGAAATTTCGCTCCACGACCTTCGCAACAGGATATTACGCGAGTGGGGCTTGTGGTTCATTTTTTGAGCGACTGTGCTGCAAGGTATTTAGCGAATTTGAAGTGGTTTATTTTATGTACCACTATGCATCTGTTGACAAATATTAAGTGGTCCAAATTTTGCTCCATGGTGCATCAAAGAGTTAACGTGTTGGAGCAATCTGCTTTTTAAACTGTTTGGAAGAAACTATAAAATGAAAATTATCAAAGTCGTGTAAATCATAAGGTAATTCCAAATTTGATACTAATTTTAATTTTGTCAACTCATACCTTAAGTGCCTTGGGGTAATTATGTTTGGATGCAATATATTTTGCTTTGAAAATAAGATTGATGCTATCATTACATCAAATTCTTCGTTTAGTTCATTGTATAATTGACTAATTAAGCTGAGATGATCAGTAACCGTTTGACTGTAAGTTAAGGAGTTGATTCTTTTTACAGTATTTTTAGAGAAATTATTGAACTAACATATTTTCATTAAGTATAACAATTTCAATTGCTATAACTGCATGTCGTGATTTTGGTGGACAATGGTTTCTGTGTAAAATATTGCATCATCGGCATCTGGAGTTCCAAAAAGTCATTTGATAGCATATGAAACACCGTCGAATAATTCGCGTCTAAACCTTTTGACGTCTTCGTGACCAGTAAGGTGGCAAATCGAATCGAATTTATCATTTAATTTCTCAATATAAAGTTCTATAAGTTCTAATGATTATTTACAAGCGAATTTTAGATTACTGCTTTAGTCTTTAGTTTTATTACTTCTTTTACTATCAATTTTCCAAACACATCTTATCGAAACACACGTATACAAGTGCAACAGCTATACGTCTCACTTACGACATCTTCTCCTATTTCGACTTCTAAGGCGCTGTCGTTATTATTTTGGTTTTCTTCTCCCAATAACAAGAAAAATTTAAATTATAAGCGTTTGCAGCTTTACAACACACATCGCAATTCATATGAAAAAAGTCATGTTTATGCACTAGCAAAAAAGACACTCCCTTGTAGTGATAAGCAACTTTTTTGTAAAACTCATCAACAAAACCTTCATGACATTCAATGCAAATATTCATAATTAAATTTATAGATCTTATCGCAAGAACATAATGGAAATTACAAAACACTATTGATTCATGGTGTCGTACAGCACGATTCCATAACCACCAATCCTTATCGCGTTGATTAACAACTCCAGTAATACCGGGTGCGGCAGAGAGGACGGACGGTTTTAATAAAATCATAAAATATTAAATTTTTACTCAAAAACAAATTTATTGATGGAATCAGGTTCGCAAGGAAATAGCATTTGAGACAGTCAAGTGTGGAAAATCACATCAGGCATGTGGTGGCCGAAATCGTTGATGCAGTGCTGGAGGCGTTCTTGGAAGTTCGCGTAGACTCTCTCCAACATCGCTCTCTCAACTTGGGCGACTTCCACGCGAATTGCGTCCTTCAATTTGTCCAGAGTTCGGGGATTGTTCTCGTATACCAGGGATGGGAGGTAATTAAAAAATAACCGGTTAATGATTGACCGGTTATTCCCGCTAAAGGTTTAACTGAAATCGGTTAACCTGTTCAAAGTTAACCGGTTATTAAAATAACTGTTAAATAAAGTGTTTTAACATTTTTATTTAAAAAAATCCACATTTCTGATTTCCGGTACATAAATAAAATAAAACATTTCGGGTCCTTAGACGATAATTAATACATATTGGAAAATCAATATTAAATTTCCCAATATTCAACGTCTAACGATCCTAAGAAAACCAACTGATCAGAGTGCTTTGGAGTCAGACGACTTCTTTGATCAGTGCTGACATTGTTTAATAATGAAACTAGTCGCTCTGATGGCACCGAAGCACCCAATACAGTTGGATATTTTGAAGCAACTTGGCAGGTCCCTGGAAAAGCATTCTTGCTGTTCTTCCAATACTCCAACGGGTCCCGATCTCTTGGTTGGATTGGTTGATTGAGATAAAGTTTTAATTCACTTGGAAGTCCTTGTTGACTGCCTCCATGGCCTCCAACATCCTCAAGATTTTGATTTTGAATCGCAGCAAATTCGTCATGAATACTCCATATGTCTCCACATGACGTTCTTGTTGAAGTTGAGTTAGAACTAGAACTAGAAGTGCCAGCTTGAGGGGGACTACCGGATCCTTGCTTTCTTAATTTCATTACTCACAACACGAATAGCATTTGCCGCATTTATGGGTAATGCAAAATGTATCTTTTTAAACCTGGGGTCCAGTATTGTAGCTGCGGACAAAAGGGTATTAGATTCCAGTGGAGTTAATCTCTTTACCATTTGAATTTTTAATTCTTTCTGAATTAATTCCACTTCAGCATTACTAATGCATATTCGGTCAAAAGAAGTTCTTAAACAATTTGCAAGCGGAATTACTAGACTTCCTGAAACATATTTTTCTCCGGATATGTCTTTTGTCTAAGTAATTGAAGACATTTCTCAATTGTTGCGATCTCAGATGGTGTTAACATGGCAGGAGGTTTTTTGTGCACTGGTGAAAGAAGAATTTTGCCCACATGACCTGACAGTAACACAAATCTTTCAAGACAATAAAAAGTTGAATTCCAGCGTGTTGCTCTCTCTTGAATCAAATATAAAAAAGTTCCATCACTCTTTCCTTATTTTCTTTGCTCCTCGCGCAACATATCTTGTGCTATATTACTGTGCTTAAAGAAAGCCACAATTGCCTTGATCTTCTCAATTATATGTTCAATGTTTTTATTCTTTTCACTCCCTAGGGCTTTTGACACAATTAAATTTATAATGTGTGCAAAACAGGGCACATGCCTGTCATTTTGTGATTGATTTTCACTTTCTGAACTGTCATCGGTGGTAGATCCAGATAGCAATAATTTTACACCACAAACAATATTTGCTCCATTATCAGTTGTAGCTGAAACTATTTTTGAAGTGGGAATTTTCCATTCATTTATCATTTGACTCAAATCTTCACAAATATGTGGACCAGTATGATGTGGTATAAGGTTTCTTACTCCAAGATTCATGATCTTCATAGCTCCTTTGTCTTCATCTAGAACATATACATAATTATACAGAATTCATACCACACAGAACCTTTAATTATAATATGAATTTTGACTTATCTACTTCAAGAAACTCACCAATGTAATGTAAGGTTAAAACAATAAAACTGCATGTGGCATTCATTACAGTGGCTATGTCAGTAGTAATAGCCAACACTTTCTATATCAGTTCAGAGTAATATATTTTTGTTCAATAAGGGTAGTAATCTACAAAGATATAAACTAACTATAGTATTGAGGAAATAAAAATTAAGGCAATTATAATTACAGTTTTTCTACTTGGAGGTAAATATAAAGGAGCGACAACATGTAGAAACTTGGTCAAGCCTTCTCTCTCAGTACAACTTAAGGGCATGTCATCTTTACAGATCATATAAATTAATGCCTGAGTAATTGAAACATTTTTTTTTGCCACCTCCTTAAAAATAAATAATAAGATATTGTAACTTGAATTGGACTTATATGCAACATGCTTACTTTCATAACTTCTTTGGTGGTTGAAGATGTGTGATATAGTAGGTTGTACTAAAAAGTTACTTAACACTGATGAAGCTCTCGATGAGGCTATACCACTTGAGCCAGCAATAGTAGTTTCTGAATCTCTGGATGAATCCATATCAGAATCCTTGTTGTATGTGTTCTGGGAACTATTGGATATTACAGATTCCTATTTATAAAAAGGAATTAAATCACAAAAAGATAGATATGTAAAGTATGTGATTTTACCTTATCCATACTTGACATTGTGAAGGCATCTGTATCTGTGTCTGTATCTGATTGCACATCTTCAACAATGACAGGCTTTTCTGCTGGTTTTTTTAACTTTCCTGATGTGGAGGGACACATTTTCTGCAGCTTGGCTGATAGTGAAGAATGTTTGTGAAAAAGATGGTTTTTTAAATTAGTTGTTCCACCACCCATTTTATACATTTTTCCACATAAGTTACAAATTGCTGCATTGTTAGCTCGTTTAGTAAAATAATCCCTAACTCCGCTTTTTTTACTAGACATTTTATGTAGTTAGAACGTGTGGCCAAAAACTAAACCAAAACCAATCAGTTCAATCTGTCCCCGAATCTTCAATTCTAACTGATAATAAACAACCGGTTAATTTATCCCATCCCTATCGTATACTTAGCCTTGAGGTGCCCCCATAAGAAAAAATCGCATATGGATAAATGTGGGGATCGAGGAGGCCAATGAACATCGCCAAACCTGGAAATAAGGCGACCAGGGAAGAGAGGGCGAATAACGTCCATTGATGCTCTGGCTGTGTGGGCGGTCGCCCCATCCTGTTGGAACCACACACGTCGGATTGAAGTAAGGGCCAATGATGAGAAGTGGGCTTCGTCACTCATGATCAAAATGAGGTTCTCATTTTGATCGATCAGTGCTTCCATCTCACGTGCGAAGTTCATTCGATGTGCATAATCTACGGGCTGTAACTGTTGCACAATGGCCAATTTATAGGGGTGAAAGCGGAGATCCATATGCAAAATTCGCCTTACCGAACGATCACTGAGGCGAAGTCCAGCAGCATGTTTCCGGGCAGATCGAGTCGGACTGCGAAGAAAGGCTTGTCGAACGCGTTCAACATTTTCAGAAGGTCGAACGGTTCGCGGAGCTCCTCTTGGTCTTCTGTTGATCAGTTCACCATGCCTGCGAAGTGATTCAACCCAACGAAGGATGGTGTTTCGAGAGGGAACAGCTCTATTCCGATGAATGTTGAAGTGGCGACGAAACTCACGCTGTACGACGGTGACTGACTCATTATTTCGGACGACACAATCATAGGTGAAAACGCGGTGCTCCACCGTCCACGGCTCCATGACGACAACTGGTAAAACAATCAGTGTTGCAAGAGCGATCTACTGAAATATTGCCACGAGCGGATATGAAAAGTCGCCACTTTGTCGACACGTCTTTCAAGTACATGGGAGAGTAAATATGTAAAAGAAAACAATGTTTTTTACGGAACAAACGAAAACAAACTTTATTATCCTAGAATAAATATAAAAAAGAAAATAAATACATTCCTAAATTTGGCAAAATAACAAAAATAAAACAAAGTCTATTACTCACAACAACAAAAAAAATAATAATATTAAAAAAAATACAAAATACAAGAAAAACAAAACATTCAGTTTGATTCACTATCGGAATCTGAACATAATTTTACATCATCTTTTTATACAGTGTGACCCATTTAGAATGGAAACACCCCTTTAAAATTTTAGGTTATGAACCGATTTCAATGATTTTTTTTTTTGAAATAATTAGGAATGAAATGTCTATTACGGGAGAAAATTTTAAATATTTATTTCAGTTTTCAGGTCATATTACGATACTTTTTCTTGATAGAAAATGGAGAATTTTTATTAGCGATTTTTTTATTGAAAAAATTACTACGCCACTGGATCTATAGTGCTTTCAAATGGCTGTGACCAAAATTTCATGAAAATCCATCCAAGTTATGACAAATTAAAATTCAAAAATCCTCTAAGCTAACGGTCACAAAAGAACACCCTGCATCAACTGTTGCCATGGAAATGGTGTTACTATTTACTTGTTTATTATTAATTATTAATTGATTAATTTAATCTTTACAAAAATCTAACTGTAACAAAAAATTATCACCCAATTTAAATCTAATAAATTACTATATTATCATTTAGATTGCAGTTGCCTCTACTAATCCACCATTTAGTTCAATACATTTGTCGTAGCGCTTCCGAATATTTGCGGTTACATTGCGTAGTTGTTCGGGGCTAATTTCTGCACATGCTTGTCGAATTCGTGCGCATAGTTCATTTCTGTCTGTTGGGCGGGTTTTGTAAACCTTTTGTTTGAGAGGTCCCCAGAGAAAGAAGTCTAAACTTGTGAGATCTGGAGATCTGGGTGGCCAATCTATCAACGGACTTCCACGACCTATCCACCGGTTTGGAAAATGTTCGTTCAACCATTGACGAACAGCTCTGGCATAATGAATTGAACATCCATCCAACTGGATAAATAAATTCAAACGTTCATTGAGTGGAAGATCGTGAATTTCATCCAAAAAGTTGGTATTTAAAAGTCGTAGAAAGTTTTGCGCGTTCATGTTGTCTTCAAAAAAAAAGGACCAATAATTCGCTCATTCAGTATCCCACACCATACGTTGATTTTTTGAGAATACTGGCTTTTACAGTTTATTACCCATCGGGGATTTTCCGTTGCCCAATAGCGACAATTTTGTGATGACACTACTCCGTTTGAAGTGAAAGATGCTTCGTCGTAAAACAACACATTTTTTAGAAAGTTCCTATCGCTTAAATATAACCCTTGGGCCCATAAACAATATTCCAAACGTTTATTTTCATCACCTTCTTGCAATGTATGTAAAAATTTTGGTTTGAAAGGTTTAATATTGTTTGCCTTAAGACATCGCCGAATATTTTCTCGAGGTACATTCAAATCTAATCTAGCATTGCGTAAACTGGCATTTGGACTAGGGGAACGTGGGGCAAAGTGAAGACCTAGAAGACCTAATGGTATAATAGTGTTTAAATAAAAAAAATAACGGTTTTTAGAAAATACAAAAATAACTTTTATTCTTAGAAAAGTATGCATAACACTTTATAAAGTGAAAAATTAATTAAACATTTGGTAACATTGAATTATCTTAACTTCTTAAAAAAATGATTGACACAACACCTGAACACCTTGCCCCAAACTGCGGGCAAAGTGGAAATATGTTGCTAGTGTTAACAAAATCGAATTTTTCCATGACGGAGATTTTCGAAACGATTCCGCCTTCCTACAATTTCCTCTGGATATGCAACGCTTTCATCTGGAACCTCAGGAAACACATAAGTATCGGCTTTGTTGCGATACTGTCGCATGAAAGACACTAAAACACTGTTAGAAAAGCAGCTTTTTATTTCCGCTATGAACTTTTTACCATAGCGCTTTTTCTTGTCTGTTAGTTCGACTAGTAGAAAATCTTTGGTGTCAACTGCTTCGTTGTAACAGTTTCAAAAGAAAGTTGTTCAATTGATTCAACCTTCTCATACTTCTCCTCTTCGCAATCAGACGAAGGTTCAGAAGAGTCATCACAAAGTTCACCGTTGGATGATTCCGAAGTTGTAGACTCTATATCTAACCCTATAGACTTCCGCCTCTTAGGGTTGTCAATGTTCCTCGAAACTAATTTTTGTTTAACACTTCTTGACACTTTAGGAGTGCCACGGCTTGCTGATGCCTTTACTTCTTCCATATTTGGAGTGCTTGTTAATATCATAGTTTTACCTTTTCTCGTTTGTTTTCTTTCCTTAGGTCTAGCCTTAGGAACAGGCAAGATTTCACTGGGAGAATAATAAAGTTCGTAATGTAATGTTATCTTTTGATTTAGTGTGGGAACATTCAGGCTGAGGCGATTCGGCACGGAAACATCCAGATTGAGGGGATGTGGCACGAGAACATCCAGGCTGAGGTGATTCGGCATGAGAACATCCAGGCTGAGGCGATACAGTATGAGACTTCTGATCATGTTGAATTTCTTGTTCGGTAGTTTCTGCAGGTAGAAACAAATCTTCGGGAAATATATGTGGATCGTAAGGGCAAATTCCCGTGCTCTTAAAACCGCTTATTGCGTTTTGCACAGTAGCGGCACGCTGAAATGCTTGTCCAAATAGCGCTCCAACATCATGCACAGTTATGACTTGTCCGGGATGGTTTCTAAGCCAGTTTTTTGCAGTCTGTTCATAAAATGCATTAAGTGGGAACATGAATGCGACATCTAATGGCTGAAGGCGATGTGATGTGTGTGGTGGCAATACAAGAATGTGGACGTTATTATTTCTAGCCATATCTATCAAGGTTATATTCTTAGTATGGGTCGCATGCCCATCTAGAATTAAAAGAACGGGATCCTCAGCAGTTGGTTTTGCATATTTCAAGAAGTGATTAAACTATATTGGCGCAAAGATATTCGACTGCATCCATCCCGACGGATGGTATTCAACTATTGTCTCTGGAGGTAATCCGACTTCAAAGAGTGGATTTCGTCTGACTCTTGGGCAAATGAGTAATGGAGGCAAGTAAAACCCAGATGCGTTACAACATATTTCTGCTGTCACAAGAGTTCCACGCACCGCAGAACATAAGACTCCAACTTGTTTTTTTTCCTTTTAAGGAGAGGACTTTTGATGGCTTATTCGGAACGGTAGAAATTCCTGTTTCATCACAATTAAAAATGCGACTTGGTGTAAATTTATATTTCTCCATTAGTTCGCTGAGCAGTTTAAAAAACTTGTCAACATTTGGTTTATTAAAAGCAGCAGCTCTAGCAGCCGATGTGTTTTCTGGCAGGCGCAAGGAAACTGTTCTATTCCTATTTAGAAATCCGCTAATCCAATCTAATCCAGCTAAACGCCTTTCAGAATTAAAATTGTTTGGAATTCGGTTTTTGTGTGCATATTCATATGCTAGTGCTGTTAAATCTTGTTTTGTTAGTCCAAACAATTTGCTCTCCATTAAGAGAATGTAATCTACCAATTCCTGTTCTTGGTCTTTATTGAAAATAGGTTTGTAGCGCCCTAATGATTTTTGACAAGCCTCATTGGGATGTTTGTTTGACTTTACCCGTCGATGTAACGTTCCCACTGGAACATTGTATTTTTTGGCAGCATGAAGGTAACCGCAAGTTCCATTTCTTATTTCTTGAATAGCTCTTTGCATGGAATCTTCATTCCAGGAGTGCTGTGTCGAGGTTCTTTTATAGTCTCGTACCATTTTCTATAAATAGAAAATAATTTTAATCCTAAATGTTATAGGAGGTAAAGTGGAAAGACACTCCACGTTGCCCCATTATTAGTATTTTCCACTTTGCCCTTGTTTACCTGTTTATAACCTTTCAAAAATTTTTAGAAAACACACTGCTTTTTACCTATTATTACAATTTCATTATTTGCCAGAATGTTTTTTTTATTCTCTAGCTCAAAACTGGATTATTTTTGTGAATTATTGCAGAGATAAAAATCAGTTTCTTACCTTACGAAATTACAATTTGCCGGCGCCCGATTTAATTTTGTTCCATACTCACGTGTGGTTGCTCTGCAGTGTAAACTCTTACTGCCCGAAAGAAACGATAGCTAATGCAAATGTTACTATTGAAGAGGATTCTAGGTGGCACTGTTTTAAGTATTTATATATACGAAATTCCACTTTACCCCGCTATTCAACTTTGCCCCACGTTCCCCTACAGCAGGAGAATTTCCAATAGATCTAGAAAAACTGTTATTAAAAGCGAATTCAACATCTGCAAGGACACAATCCCATTTATTCAATTCAGGAGATAATTTTGACAACATCGGTCGTAAGTCTCTATTAATCCTCTCGATTTGCCCGTTGGCTCTAGGTGTTCCAGCTGCAACTAAAATAAGTTGAACATTGTTCTCATCAAGAAAAGTCTTAAATTCCTCTGATCGAAAATTGGAACCACGATCAGCTATAATCCTATTTGGTCGACTATAGCTATTGAAGTAACTAATTAAATGTCGAATAGTTTCAGCGGCGTTAGTTGTACGACAAGGAAAAAATTTAACAAACTTGGAAAATCCATCAATCACTGCAAAAATATATTTAAACTGTTTACCTGTTTTTTCCAGGGGACCATAATGATCACAGTGTATAGTGTCGAAAGGAACATAACCCTTAGGGATTGGGTGTAAAACTGCTTCACCTTTTCCACTTCGTGAATTATAAATATTGTCACGAACGGAAAATCCATTGATTGAAAAGATGGACTGATTAACTTAAAAAACATCGAGGATTGCGAAATGTTAAGCGCACGAGGCAAGGTCGCATCACGTTGCACCGAGTGTGTCATCCTCCGAGTGCACCATATCGGTGATGAATCACCACCACCTGCTATGCAGAAATGTGAAAAACAAGCGACAATAACAAACTGCGTCAGCCGATCAATCGGGTATAAAATACGCCGATTTTAGCAGTGTAGGAGAAGTGTGAACCGATCAACGGTAGTGTGACCAGCTGACCCGAGAAGTCGTAATGTCGACTCTCCTCGGAAAAAGATTAAGTTAATTAGTCCGTTCTCTAAGTTGTTTAAAAACGCGAAGTGACCAAGCCATTGCCAGGAAAAGCTAAGTCCTTAGCTATGATTATGTAAGTACAATTGTTAATTGTCAACCTTTTATTTTACAACCGTATTGTGCATCCATTTGTGTATTCCGTATTTAATAGATCTAAGTGTTATACAAGGAAAACTCAGTGTCTAATTCCATCCCTAAAACTGAGATCCCGGCGCGACATTATCGTCGCGAGTCAGTTTAATTGGTGAACCCAGAAGGGCTCATAAAATAAACGTGACATTTGGTGGAGGCGCCGGTCTGTTTTGGGATGGATAAAAAACAATAGTTGAGTTTTTTATTTATTTTTATTTTTCGGGGTATGATAAAGAATCAGGAAAATAATGTGTGGACTATAAAAGAAATTTTAGTATTATTTTCTTTTGGCTAGGGATAGTAACGTTGATTTATTTAGTGATTTTTTGGGGATTACCTGTGCTATTGAAGCGTTCATTTGATAAAATTTTGGTTTAATATGGGTGGTACATCTTCAAAAGAGGAGGAAATTATTATTTCCCAAGCGGGAAACAGTGGAGGTGTATCAAATAGTTCAGGAAAAGATAATTCATGGTCAGCAAAGGAAATTTTGGTTATTATTTTTCTGTGCATGGGAATATTGATGCTTGTGTATTTTAGCGTCAAAAAATAATTAGTTTGATGAACAAGCAAATCGCAAAGAAATTGCTAGGAATAATCAACTTGCTTAAAAAAAAAATTTAATTTAATCTTTTGAAAAATAATTTGAAAAAAAAAATAAATATAGCACTAAATGAATTTAAAAATTGTCCATGAGTGAGTCGAGTGACAAAGATCGAGTAAAAACTCGCAGTAGGGCTCAAAGTTTGTCGGAAAAAGAAAAATTCGTGTTACGTGAAGCTATCGCTAGGGGTCGAAACCCAGAGAAGGTGATAAAAGAGTTAAAAGATTTTAAACCCGAGCATCACAGTTCGACTGTGAGTTTCCCTGCTCCGACACAAACAGCCACTTCTTCACACAAACAGAAGCTTGACAAACCCAGTTCAGTTTGTTTGACAAGCAGTGCGGACGAAGAAAAAACTCTTGACAATACTGTCGTGGGCATTGGCATGGCTCAAACTTCCCAAGCCTCGGCTTCGACTTCTAAGCCCCAATCTACGGAAGTTTATTTCAAACCAAGAGCTTCGTTAAGTAGAACTCCGCCAAAACCACGTGAAACAAGAGGATCCTTGGCAGGAAAGTCCCTTAGAAGTGGGTAGAGCCACCAAAATCCCGCCCCTCAGAATTATTACAAAGTTCTAATAATTCTTGCCCACCCCCTGTGATCCGGGAAAGAAACCGTGCCAAACGCCCTAACGATATTTTAATAATGGCTAACATGACATTACAGGCAGCTTTGGCTGAGCCAAAAACTCCGGCCACCCCAAAGTTTACATGCCCATCTACATTTAACTCCTTCTATTGACTCTCCCAGTATTTTTATAAATAAATACGAAAAAGCAGCAATTGTGAATAGCTGGTCAGAAAATCATAAAATATCTTATTTGGCTAATTTTTGGAAGGTCCAGCTCATACGTGGTTTAGTAATTATATTAGTGAACCAGAGAATCAGATGAAGACATGGCTAAATATTAAATCAGATTTTTTAAAAGAGTTTCGGGAGAACAGCCACTCAGGAAATTAAATTTAGATTAACCACCCGCAAACAGCAGGACGTCGAGGACATTAAAAAATACTATTATGATCTATTGGCAAACGCAAACGAGGATTGACCCAGAAATGACTTTGACGCGTTTAGGGATCATTTTGAAATGGGTTACATCCATCTTACTATGAGATGTTATTTGCTTAGTTCTAGCAATAGAAATTTTGACGATTTAAAACAATTGGTCATTAAAATAAGCGAATATAAAAGAAAGGACATTGGTAAACCAAATGACACAAAGTACAGCTTTATTGTCAGTATCTGCGGCAGTCAGTAACAGTAACAGTGGAATAACCCAACAAACCGGCAAAGGACCTGGAATGACACCAGGCCACGGACATTTTTTAATAGGAATTTTCGAATACGGTTCAAAATCAAGCACGAAATACCTGTGTTCCAAGGGTGAATAATTTTAGACCGAATCAAAATAGTCCGAGGAACACCTCATTCAATAGGGGGCGACAATTTGTAGGAAACAATTCGCAACAACCCCGGAACCAGGATACTTTTAACGGGAACAGAAATCAGAACTGGAGGAATAATAATAGCAATAATTATTTGCCTCGTACGAGAACGCACGACGGCCGGGTTATTTGCATTGATTGCCGTAGGCCCGGTCATGTGTCTTGCAACTTCAATAATAGGCCTTTCCAAAGGAATGCACCTCAAGGCCGAAGAAACCCAAACGACAGAGGACAGTTTCAAAACTAAGAAGCCCGACCGAAATTGTCCAATTGTCATCTACGGGCACCAGTAGACAAACATTAATAGTAAATATCACAGTTAACGGTAAAGATAACGTCCCTGTTTTACTTGATACAGGAGCTTGTAAAAATTTAGTCGACATAGATTATATCAGTAACATGAGACGATTACAAGACAATATACAACTGATAACCGCGGGAGGTTATCCAGTTCAACCTCTCGGCAATTCTGAGGTAATTATAAAGTTAATGGCACAATTATTTCCGTTGAGGCACTAGTGGTGCAAAATTTATCAAAAGCCTTAATTTTGGGACATAACTTTTTGGCTAGTAAAAAATCATTGATTGACTATAATGCCAATACTGTGACATTATACCATGAACTTGACCCATTGATTTTACATTTTGGCAACAATGTCAACAAACAGATCAACAATGTCCTACAAACAACTCCTATACTGCAATGAACAAATGGAAGATACTAATAAGGTATTTGCGAACGTCGAGATTGAGTCACCGCGCGAAGTTTCAAGGTTGCACTTGAAACCGACTACAGGGTCGAGGTTGGTCAGCGAGATAACGGTACGACTGAACTGTGCCTTATCTCCGCACGAGTTCACGAAGTACTGCTTTATCGAGAACGATAAATACCTACGACCAAAAGGGTTGATTTGTTCAAATATTTTTGTTAGAAATGGCAAATGGTACATCAAAATTAATAATATGAGGTTTAAAAGACGTAGTTCATATTGAAAAACACACAATCGGTGTATTTACAGGAAAATATAGAAATGGATATAACAAAAATTCCAGTTCATTTTATTGATGAAACTGAAGATGATGAGGAAATGATTACCATGAATGAACCATAATCTAAGCAATGTAACAAACCCAGAATTGTGTAACAAGTTGCAGACATTACTTTCAGAGTATAGTGACGTTTTTTTCAAAAACACCAAAATATATGGGAAAAACCGATGTCATTGAACATGAAATCGATGTAGGGAACGCTAAACCTATAAAACAGAAAACCTACAGAGTGGCACAAAAGAAAGAGAGATAATAGATGAACAGATAAGAGAATGGAACAATACGACATAATAAGGCAAAGTAACTCGCCCTGGGCAAGTCCCGTCGTATTAGTAAAGAAAAGTCGGGAGAGACACGATTTTGCGTGGATTATCGCAAGTTAGACAATGTGACGGTAAAAAATTCATGGTCAGGATCTAATATTGAGGATATTTTGACGTACTTAGGAAACGCCAAATATTTCTCATCGTTAGACATGTATTCAGGTTATTGGCAAGTCAAAGTAAAAGAAGAAAGTAAGCCACTCCTGCCTTTACCAGCGCCAGGTCACGGATTATGGGAATTTAACGTAATGCCTTTGGATTGTGCAATGCCCGGCAACATTTCAACAGTTGGGAGATGTAGTGTTTAGAGATTTGAAATGGAAAGAAGTTTAATTTACATGGACGACATTATAATATTTTCTAAAACGATAGATGAACATTTAGAAAATTACGTAAAGTTTTCAATAGACTCCGAAGTGCAGGCTTAACACTAAACCTAAAAATGTGAATATTTAAAGGAAAAAATAATCTTCTTGGTTTATACAATTTCAAAAGACGGAATTTTTCCTGATAATCGAAATTAGTTTCAATTGAAAATTTTCAAAACCAAAGAATGTAAAAGGTGTACAAAGTTTTTTGGGACTTTGTAACTACTATCCGGAAGTTTATAGAAAATTTTGCAAAAATTGCACGTCTTTACATGATGTTAACAAAGAAGCAAAATAAATTTGATTGGCAGGACATACATGACAAAGCATTTGAACCGCTAAAACAAAAATTGATTAGTGAAACCAGTTTTGGCACATTTTCAAACCAATAAAGGATGTGAATTGAGGGTAGATGCATGTAAAGATGGAATCGGAGCAATATTATTGCCAGGAAGATCATGAAATGCGTTACACCCAATAGCATATGCAAGTAGAAGCCTTAGTAAAGCTGAGAAAAATTATTCTATAACAGAACTTGAAGGGTTAGCAGCTATATGGGCGCTATCCATTTCAGACATTTTATTTATGGAAAACCTATAAAAATAGTGACTGATCATCATGCGCTAGTTGGTTAAAAACCTTGAAAGAGACTACTGGACGTTTAGCGCGTTGGGCGTTAAAGTTATCTGAATTTGACTACACGTACATCATAAATCAGGAATTGCTCACAGAGATGCAGACTGCGTAAGCAGATATCCTGTTTTGCCAGCAAATACGAAAGTACAGGAGATTGGACGAAATACCAACCTTTTTATTGGATATGCGTAACATTGCAGAATTGCAAGCAAAAGATAAAAACATTGTGGAAATAGTTCAGGCTATAAAACATCCTGAAGAAGCTACAATTGGTATACGCAAGCAAGCGAAAAATTTTAGGCTTGAATCAGAAGTTTTGTACCGTATAAACCCGCATGAAGTGGGCCGGACTAAACTTTTAGTGATACCGCAACAGTTAATAGGGGAAATTTGTACTCCCCACCACTCAGAACCGCTGAGTGGCCATTTGGGATTGTCAAAACCTTAGCAAAGATAAAACAAAGATACTATTGGCAAGGGTTGCAAAAGGACGTGGAACGTTTTGTAAAAGGATGCCCGGATTGTCAGGCCAGGAAAGGCCAACAAAATCAAAAGCCTATTGGTCTGTTACATCCTATTCCAGTTGGCACCCCATTTGAAAAAGTTGGGATAGATTTGTTAGGTCCGTTTCGCAGAAGTAGCAGCGGAAAAACCATGATAGTGGTAGCGACAGATTACGCCACAAGGTGGGCGGAGACTGACGCATTACCGAGCGGCAAAGCCGGACCTGTAGCCAAAATTTATACTAGAGAGAATTATTACAAACACGGTGCACCCAAAGGAATTGTTAAGCGATAGAGGGAAAGTTTTTCAATCAGAATTGGTTACGGAGTTGCTAAAAAAGATGGGGACAACGAGTCAGTTTACTACTGCGTATCATCCCGCAACTAATGGCTTAACAGAAAGATTTAATAAAACTTTAGCCAATATGTTATCTATGTATACTAATACTGATCAATCTAATTGGGATGAATATCTTCCACATGTGACTTTTGCGTACAATTCTGCAAAACAAGATAGTACTAAATTCTCACCATTCATGCTGGTGTACGGTCGTGAACCTATTTTACCAACAGGAAGCAAACTTGTGCCACCCTTAGAAAGTAGTAATAGCGACCAAATTAGAGACATTGGTTTAGGCAGTCAGAAATTTGGCAGTTGAAAATATAAAACGGCGTCAAGACATAGATAAATTACGTTATGATTGTAAACACCGCCATGTTGAATTTGAAGTGGGGGACCAAGTGAAAGTTTTCACCCCTATTAGGAAAGTAGGAAAAAGTGAAAAATTACTGCTTAGATGGTTTGGTCCTTATTACATAAATCGGAAAATGTCTGATGTGGACTATGAGATACGAAAGGGCATTTCGCCAAAATCTAAAACTGAAGTGGTCCATGTAAGCAGAATTTTACATTATCATGACCCATGAACACCAGAAGGAACCCCGCAACAAAATAATACAAGCATTTCGGTTAATAATTTATTTTGTTAAAAAAATAAAATTAACAGTTTTGCGCGTGGCTGCCAATGGCTTCGACAGCCAAACGCGGCGCCACCGCTGTTGAGGCGTCGTTGACGCCGCCTTCCTCCTGATCTTCCTCTGGGGGATGCTGGAACCCCAGGAGGAGCCTCCACCTCCCCTGCCACTTGAGGGGGAGCCCTCCGTCTCGCTGGCCGTAGAGGGACCAGCTTCCACTTCAGTAGAGGACCCCAGCTTGAGGCTGGCTGCACCCACGGTGTGTCTGGCCCGCTGGGCAGCCAGGAGGGCCATCAAACCGGCACCACGGCCCCGGCCCCGGACCTTTTCAGGGGGGACGTCACTTCCAGGTTCCATCTGAAAGGGAAGATATTGTTAACATTGGATAGCGAAACAAAGAGAATTTTTCTTTGGAAGGAAAAATATATCGAAATGATGAATAATAAAAAAACCACTTATACTTACTTTCAAAAATAACACGACACAGAAACAAGAGTAATGACTAAAATGCACTGTGAAGACGAACTGTGCGGATGTGATAAGAAAACTGTATAAATACAATTCAGATCCCTCTCCACCGGAAAGCCAGGATGCTGAAATTAGCAAATTACTTCCAGACGATGAACTTGTCAAATGTTAAGGTTATCAGAGAAATGTTTTCCCAACAACCAAATGGTGCACCATGCTTAAACCCATGGGATTCGCTGATTTGGCCAGTTCGGAATAATATCTTAATGAGACCAGACATTGTTCAGTGCAGACCGATTAATGCATAAAATGCAAAAATGCAATTAAGCATAATGTTGAAACAAAGTAACAATTATAATGTACGGCTCCACATATTGAGCTATGTACCTATTTTTACAGGGCCCAAGGATTTTATTCTGTTATCTGCGTCTGAATTTTTATTGCGCAAATTCTTAAAATTCAAGAACAGATATCACTTTAATTTTCCCTATGAGATAAAAAATGGTTACATGTAATATTGTTATTGTAATGTAGGTACCTACAAACGAATAAAGATGAGTAATGATGTTGTCGGTGTAATAATCACCTTGACCATATAGTTGTTTATGCATTTGGTGAAAGAAAGCAACTAATTCGCGAGCGATAAGACAAATTTGATTCATCGCTACGCGCAGTTATGAATAATGACTAATTACTGGATTAGTTTAAATAAACCCGAATGGGACAACAATTTACAGTGTCATTTTAGAAATCGGTCGTGAAGTAACACTTGGGTAAAGTCAACCTATAAGTTTCGCGGAAGTGCCAAAAATGGAATGGATTGTGAATTTCTTGTTTTACATTAGGTGTGTTACCGAAATAAACACCAAACTGTATTTATACAAGTTGGCACTGTACCACTTGTGGGAACTGCAAGGAGAGTTTGATCAAGTGGTACCAATACAATTATTGGGGATTACAAAATCTCTACTTGGCCTGTGGACTCAGATCATTCATACGGAGTATACCATACTTCTACTTAGCGAGAAAATACGTCAAGGGGGCACTCCGTTTTCGACATGTGATTGTGCAATTTGCATATCACCCCAACAACCTCAATATCGACCTGAGGATTTTTGGCGAGCATGGGAAAATGTATTTTTGCAAGGATGTCCTTGTGCTACATGTGTGTACGGGAGAACTCAATTTTTGAGTCAACCAGGTCATCCGCCATATCCGCATGCTATGTACGCATGATATGACATATCAGTTTCGGGTACCAGTAGTGCCCCAAACGCAGGAAAGGGATGAAATATCAGAAGTCAATTCTGCTGGCACATCTTTCGGGGGTGCATTTGGATCTCCGGAATCGCACGCAAGTCAGGTCGACCGCAATCCGGCACTAGGCCCGAATCCGGAAAACCTGGCGCAGGTGCCAGAAGGGGGGTCCATTAATCAGCAACAGACTGAAGAACTTCTTAGACACGCGGTAACACAGCCGTTTATCGCGCAATTAGAACCATTCGACAACATGGGCCCATATGCGTATCAGCAGCTATGAGATCTGCAATCTAATTCTATGTTACCTTCATTATTGTTTGTTTATTATGTATTGTTTTGTATTTTAATGGCTATATATATATGCATATGTTGATACAGACGTGATATACACAAGTGGATGATATATAAAAAAATATATATACAATAAAAATTTTTGGAATGTATGATGCCATATTATCCCCAAATAGCGAGTATAATCTAGTCACATTGTCATGAAATTAATCCAATTATTTTTTTAGCGCCATGAACTAATAGGTGTGATAAAAAATGTTTCGCTGAAGAGGCGAGTATTCCTGAGACGACGCTCCGACAATCTTGTTGGTTGATAACGAGCTACTAACATAAAAGTTCGACGTTGTTTACATGACTAATCGTGATTACGCGGTGCATACACGGGATTCCTTGCTTTACAGCAATTGGAAAATGAATTTCACACGTTCCATTTTTATTTTTTTAATGGAAAATGGGTCGTACATACTAACAAATAAATAAAGGTTACAAATGATGCTCAAATTAATTTTGTTATAAGACATAATATTGTATATTAAGCCTTAAGTAGCACATACTAACCTTTTGTCTTCTATTTCATGTAACACTGAGGGCTATGTAAGAAAGAGGCGAACTATGATGAGCCATTATTTTTGTTGGAACTCCCGATGGGCCTGTACATTAATACGAAGGTCCAAGCTAGCCGAATCATCGATTCATTGATCGACCCACACCACAAACATTTATGGAACAGTGATCACAATGGTGTTCAGTGATGTGAAATGCGAAGTTTGGCTCATAGGACTAAACCTCTATTGAACTTTTCTCAGTGTTGCAATATTTTTTTTTGTTCTGCCATTGCCGGAACCGAATATTAGGTTTCTTGTTAGAATAAGTACTAACTTATTATTAAGACATGATTGTAAACTTAACTGAGTACCATGAAATACTCACATATGTAAACCTACTAACCATTTATCATAATATCTTGGTATGTACCAATGTACATTTTTGAATTTATGTTAACGATATGTTTTTTTTTTTCTATTGTTTAAAGTTTTATTATGTTCATATAAAACTGGGGACCAGTTTTTCTGGGGCGGAGGCATATGTCACGAATGGAAAATCCATTAATTGAAAAGATGGACTGATTAACTTAAAAAACATCGAGGATTGCGAAATGTTAAGCGCACGAGGCAAGGTCGCATCACGATGCACCGAATGTGTCATGCACCGAGTGCACCGTATCGGTGATGAGTCACCACCACCTGCTTTGCAGAAATGTGAAAAACAAGCGACAATAACAAACTGCGTCAGCCGATCAATCGGGTATAAAATACGCCGATTTTAGCAGTAGAGGAGAAGTGCGAAACCGATCAACGGTAGTGTGACCAGCTGACCCGAGAAGTCGTAATGTCGACTCTCCTCGGTCAAAAGATTAAGTTAATTAGTCCGTTCTCTAAGTTGTTTAAAAACGCGAAGTGACCAAGCCATTGCCAGGAAAAGCTAAGTCCTTAGCTATGACGATGTAAGTACAATTGTTAATTGTCAACCTTTTGTTTACAACCGTATTGTGCATCCATTTGTGTATTCCGTGTTTAATAGATCTAAGTGTGATACAAGGAAAACTCAGTGTTTGATTCCATCCCTAAAACTGAGATCCCGGCACGACGTTTAACGTCGTGAGTCAGTTTAATTGGTGAACCCAGAAGGGCTCATAAATTAAACGTGACAGTATACTCAGGCATTGCAATAAAGAACATTGTCAAAGTTTGCTCTGCACTTGTACTTGACATTCGAAGCGAACAGCATGTACATTACGAGGTTCCCCATCTGCAAAAGAAACTGTCAAACTTATTTTCGTAGAGGGACAGCTAACTTGTTTTAGATGTTGATACAGCTTTTCACCGGCAATACTGTACTTTGCTCCAGTATCGACAGTGGCAAGGCCTCGCAATCCTGCAATTTCAATCTCAAGAATGGGTTTTTCATTTGAATATGAACTTGAGCAAATTTCAAGGTTTAAAACATCCACAGAATTGGTCTCAGATGGACTGGGTCTTAGAGTTCTTCGGCACTGTGGACAGTTACTGCGAAGGTAACCAGCAAGTCCACATCCATAGCAAGAAAAACTGGGTTTCACTGTGGAACTCGAGGTGGAAGGTATTGACAACTTCCGTAGGTTTTGTAGACGCATATTTACGACATGCTTCATCTAATTTTCACTTTGGGCGAAGAGTTACTGAGATTACTGTCAAGTTTTCTGAGAAGTTAGCTTCAACAGCTCTAGCTTTGTAATTAACGTTTCAAAAGAATTAATGGAATCACGTGGGACATTTCGTCTAATACGACTATGTAATAGGCCATATATCATGTCAATTTGACTCTTTAAACGCTCATCAGCTGATGGTAATTTGGACAAAAGGGCTCTTGCTTTATTCACAAATATATCTGTAGGCTCCTTACCTTGTTCTTGGAGAACAGTTCACGGTAAATTTGATATGGAGGCTGGTTTCTTCCAAAAGCATGTTGCAAAGCTTCCATGGCATCTTTCCATGTTGTCACAGTTGTTTTTGCACCTTGCCACCAGGTTGCAGCATCACTGTCTAATAGCATGGATAAACCGAGAAGTGCATTTGCATCAGATACATTTGCACACTGTTTGTACACTGAAATGCCATCGATAAAGGCATCAACACTGTCTGTACGTTTGCCCGAAAAGCGCGATTTGCAGTCCACAAAGTTTCCTTCTGGTATGAGTGCAGGCACCGGTTCCACGTTACGGGGAACGTTTATCATTACTCCAGTAAGCAGTTGTTGTAACATTTCCTGTGTCATTACGATGTTGGTTGCCATGGGTGGATAATTCAACGTTGGGTTGTTGGCTTTTTGCAGTTTCACGTCTGAGTTATCGCTGAGTTCGGGAACTGTCTTTTTCCATTAACAGGGCACCAAAACGTGGTGATTGGCGGCAAACTAAGCCGAAAAGCAGACGCAGAGAATCAACAAGATTGCTCCGAAAAGTCTGAGAAAAAACACTACTACACGAAAAAGAATTTACCGGCACCACGTTGGGCAGCCACTTTGTAGCCGGTTTACGTTTTAGAGTCCTTTATTTCTAATTCAAAGTATTAAAACTAACTACACAACAACTTTCGTCCACAACAACCTTCATAATCCTATTTTTGTCACCCGTCAGTTCTGTCAATTCTTCCGAAAAGGCACTGTCAAACGTCAGTCTGTCACTTTGAAGTCCCTACAACCCGCCTTACAGCGGCTTGTACGGTGGCTGCATACCTGGTCGCTACATTATACAGGGTTTTATTCATAAAACTCCAGATTTCTTGAAAATTTCTCTCTCTAATTATGTATGGATTATGTCACACCAGTAGTGTGAATTCTGTCTATTGAACATTCAATTTTTAGTAAATTTGACCTCGTCGCTCTAAATAATATTATTCAAAAACAATTCTTCTCCATAGTGACTAGTCCAGCAAAAACTCACTAAAAACCACTCTCTTCGGAAATCCAACCTCTTTGAAGTGTTGCACTAATTTAAATGAAAAAGGGTGAAATTTATGTTTCTTCAAGATCCTTTGAATTGAGCTTTAGGATATGTTGTAACAATGGAATTTGCTAGATTGAAAATACTAGGCGAAAGACTTATTTTACAAAACAAGATTGGGTGGTCACGGGACCTCTTCAAGCCACTCGGTGAATGCCCCAGGCTAACTACTCACGGAGAGTGGTGTAGGTTAACAAGCTAAATTTCAATGGCGCCACCCACTTTGCACCGTCGTGTTGGGCTTGAGGAGAGCAGTAATCGAACGGTAAAGCGGGAAATCCCCAAACGCTAGACCAAATATCAGTAATGCAAAATACAAATCCTAAATAATACCACCAAGTACCCCGTTTTATGGCAAAGGCCTCTTCTTTATTTAAAAACAAAATTATCGACTGTCAAAAATCAAAGTATTCGATTAATGTACTGAGTGACAATTCAGAACCTAACCTTAAAATGTCAAGTTCAAAAGCACAGCAATATGTATCACATGTTGTGTATGCTATTTATATCAAATCAGTTTACAAAAGGGGAAGGTAAATGGTTATTTTAATGACGGGCTCAAAGTTGGGTATTTGGGAATACGGAACCTTAACTACGGTACAAGTCTGGATAGGTGAGTGTTAATTGTGTTCACAGAAGGTTGGCAAAAGAAAAAGGTAACCTTCAATCAAATATTTTAGATCAAATTAGACAAACTTGTGCTTCCAAGCAGCACTGGACCCCAACTAAATGCATTTAGTGTGAGCTTACAAACCCAAAAATCTTAGTAAGCACACTCTCACTGGTAATGGAAGATGTCAAAGTTCCTTATTACTACTATATAATGACTGCTTGTGCTCAATGGTGAATCAGAGACCAGGAAACTGTGTTTGCAGCCTGCAGATCTGCTTATGACTAGACTGACCTTATTTCAAGATTGCGAATACTCCCTGGACACTTCAGTTAATGCTGCACAGGCAGGCCTAATATGCCAATCAATCAGGACAGCTTAAACTCTCAACAAGGGCTGATTGCAAGTGTATGTGCTGGTGTTCGTTGAGTTGGTGTTCGTTGAGTTGGTGATCGATTGTGTCAAGTGCTGTTTTCCTTGTGGAGCACCGGAGGTAAAGTGGGAAAGGAAAAAAAACCTAGAAAACATGTTCTAGTTACAATGACTGTCAAGCACGCTAGGATTGACAATAGCAACCTACATTAAGTGAGTATTTATAAGCACAATTGCAACTTAAACTTACCCGAGTTGTTGATGGGCTTTTCCTGGTAATACAAAATAGGAATTTACCAAAGTCTTTTCTTTAAATCCCCAAGAAGGTATTTCAGAAACTTAATTCTATATTTTTAAAGACTGATGAACCTACTTTGATTTGAAAAATCCGCTCAAGCGTTAATGGTTAATGTCCACCATGTGGAATCAAAACCCAAAAGAAAATGGCAGTTTGCCTAAACTAGATTCTAGACCATTCTTAAGTTAAGCTGCAATTGGTCAAAATAGACACCTGTAATAAAACTATTTTACCATTGGTCGTTAATTTGAACTCTAAACATGACAGAATACAAACGACAAAATCAATACATCAATCAATACAGTCAACCGTCGCTGAACCATCATGTCAATGTCAAACCAGAGAATGTTTACATGTATTATTTATTGAAATTAAAGTTTTATGTATTACTATCTTTAAGGTTAGATTACTTTAGAAGAAGTGAAACATTTTGCTTAGTTGCTCAGATAGTGTGTGAATTAGTTAAAAAAAGGTAATTTGTGACAGCCGGCCTACTGTAAATTGCAGTAGAATAGCGAAATGTAAGTACCCCCCCAAAATCAAAGAAAACAAACCTTTTGCCAAAAAAAACCCGTAACAATGTCTGATTCTGCGGAAACTTGTCTTATTAACGAAGTTTGGATTTCCAAACAAAATAGCCCCAAAATTGCAATTTCTACATTTGTATTATTAAGGATTGGTTTTGTTTTAATATAGCTTTTATCTTCACAGATCCCGTATTCTTAAAATTTTCAATTATTTGCTTCACAGTTTTTCTTGATGGCTTTGGTTTTTTCTGGATAACGAGCGGCAAATACCTCACACGTTCTACTCACAACTTTATCACATTCTCCGTAAATAATAACAGATTTAAGTAATCTTGGTTGGAATAACGTAACTGCGACGGCATATTTGCAGTTGTCAAAACACTCAAAACTAGTGTTATTAACATGCTCTGCAGGTCTCCAATATCACCGTGTGTCAAGAGCTTAGCCAGCTAGAGTACCAGCTAATCCCAACCATGCAGCCTAATAAAAAAATGTTTATTTCTCAAATAAAACGAAATGGGTTGGATTTAGGTATAGGCAAGTAAATTGAAACGTATAGTAATTTTAATGCTCAAATGATTACTTCATAAAAAATGTGGGTTTCTATTTAAAAATCTTAAAATTTTTTCATTTTTTTTAGTGGCAAGTTTATGATTTTTTTTGACGACCCTGTATACAAATGGGGTCATTACGCACCCTCAGTTTAATAAACGATCCTTTATTTACAATAACCCAAAGTTTCATTGCAAATGAAATACGGTTTTGACAGAGTACAAAAATATGTTGAGCGTTGCAACTGTCACTTTTTTGGAAAAACATCAAATATTTCGAAAACGACTAGAGATAGGCATAGGGTATTGTAGACAAAAATTGGTCAGAATTTTGTGAGGAATCCAAATATGTAATAATATTGTCACAAGTAGATTTTCGTTAATTACTTAGTCAGCAAATAATCGGCCACTGACCGAAACAAGTCGTCGACCACTTGGGTTGCAAAATAAGCAATCGAACCTTTTAGAACGGAAGCTAGCTAAGGTGTTGCAATCGCCAGTCAGCAATAAGTCATCAATTGTTCGGACAATGATCCAAGTGCTTAGACAAGCAATTAAGAAATTGAACTGACTAAGGGATCGCAATACCTTACAATAAATAGCCGAGAAATTGGGAAAGAAAAGTTAGTTAGAAATTATCCGCGAAACTAAACGGTTCGGTCGCGAAAGTTAAGGGAACTCTACCTTGACACTTACCCTCGTCCAAAATGGTTTGTGAATTAATTATCATGTAAGTACAAACCTTATAATTTGAATTAAACCAACTTATGTCTGACAATGCTTTTTATAAATTCAGTTTTCATTTAATCTTTCTTTATTAGTTTCTCTATGAATAAACGTTGTTGTTTTTGTTATCCAATCTTTGAGTTTAACTTGACTACGACCCCAGCCTACCCGTCCCCGCGTTACGACTAAAATTAGATTGTGACAATATATAGGGTGTTCTAAAGCCCTTTGTTAACTAATTCTGAAAAATATGCCAATAGAACGGATTCCGAATAGCGCTTTACATCTCTCTGCTGGCACCACATCTTGAATTCAGAGTAGGTTTTTTTCGTATAGTCTCCGGCTTTTCTCAGGTAGTAAATTAGAAAAACGGCTTTTGCTGTATTTTTATATCGGGAGGGGTCAGGCTTTCCATGTTTCTACTTACGTATTTGCGCTTATCGATATTTTAAATTAAAATTTTAAATAATGAAAAAACTGACATTGACAGTTAGCTCTGTCGGATGGTGAACTAACCTAGTGGTAATTAAAGTACGTCTATTTCCGTCTGTCTAATACAGTTAAAAAAAAGATAGAACTACTATGAGCGTATATTTGGTTGTCTATGATAAAATCGTGCATTAAAGTAAAACAATTGAAAATCATGCATTAATGGGACTCATTAATGAACGATTTTGTATCTGTTATCATCTATTAAAAAAGCTGTTCTTTATGCACAGCCACACATTTATTGCACATCATACTGTCATACTAATTTACAATTCTGACAGCCTATTTACAACATCGCAGCACTGAGTTTTAAAAGTACCTATCTAAACCTTAAAACAAAAAATAAATACCTAGACTAAAACTTCACTAACAAAAAATTTGTCGGTAAACAAATCGGGAAGTTAAAATTCAGTTATTGATATACACGGGGTATCTTCGCCTTCTAAAACTGACGGAATCTCTACTAACTCAGTAGGTCCTACCATCTGAAAAATCCCTTGAATCTATTGAGCCCGGGTCCGGGTAGTAAATAGTGTTATTGAACTTCTCTAACATTTGCTTGGTAATTTGAAAAGAATTGCAACAAACTTAGTTCATAATGCAGTAAGATTTAATCATTAGCAAGGAGTTCAACATTTTTAAAGACATTCTATTTCGAATTTTTGATTTTGTGATATTCATGAGACTGAATATTCTTTCTGCCGATGCATTTGACATCGGCAGAGACAAGATTTTTAAAACAAAGGACGCTAGTTCATAAAAAACTGGAATGTCTGCTAAATTTTTATATTTTAGGACAAAAGCCCAAAACTTATAACTATTACCCAATTCGTCACTGGTCATCAAGGAACGCCAGTCTACTTCCAATAATTTACTGTACTGGACATCCAGTTTATAGATGTCCTTTTCCTCTGTTTTCAATCACATTTTTTTGGGACACTGTTAGTTCACTTCGCCCAATTTCTCTGTGATAATGCACTCCAAAATCCATATCTTTTAATTCCAAAAACGCCAATTCATTTTCAATGTGATGTTGTAGTTCATTAAAATCTTTTAGAAATTGAGGAAATTTTTTTGCTAAAAACATTATAACTTGACGAATTTCATCAAAAGCTGTTCCAATATCTACATTATTAGCTTGAAAGTTCAGATTTAAACTTTTAACTTCATACAAAACCGGTCTTATTATAAGAAAATATAAATGATTACTCTTATCCTCCAACATTTCGTTAATCAGTCTGCTTGTATAACATTTTTCTTTCTGCACAACATATTTAGAATGAGTTTTTAGCTCCTCATAATGCTCTAAAATAGCATTTACAGCGTTGTATCGTGCTAACCACCTTGTAGGGCACATCTGAACAAACTTATGAAAGGGCTTTCCATTAGCATTCAATATACTAAATAATCTCTTATACTCAATTTGTCGCAGGGAACTATGAGAAAAAAATGAATATACTTCTTTACAAAGAAAATCCAAATTACTTGGTAATACTTCTGATGCATGGGAAGCTGCATTGTCAATGGAATGACATATGCATTTAACCAACTGAATATTTTAATTATTCTTTGAGTTTAGTGAATAGCGAATTATTAACTCCACAAAGATTATTTGCGCCATCCGTCCCAAGACCAATCATGTTTTTTATATTTATATATATATATATATAAACAATCTTTATTTCCGAGGAAAAAGGCTATCGACCTACCGGTCTTTCTGCCAATGTTACAGAAACAAAACTTAATGTACCTACATAAATATTTGTTAAAAAAAAAGATAATGTTTTACAAAGAAAAGGTTAAAATTAATAGTTAGTCCGTTTTTTTAGGTAAAATGTTCCAACAGAGTATATTGAGGAAAGGCGTAGCGAGATTGTCTATTTGGTCTTGTGAGGGAGATGGGGTTTATAATTGTCCAGTTGTGGGGGTTGCCTTTCCATTTTGCCTCTAGTTTCGTTAATCGTTCTGTTATTTTTGTCATTTGTGTCCGTTCGTAGAGTAATTCGTTGGTTGGGTTATGTAGCGGGTTTTGAGGATGTCTAATCTTGGTTACTAGTCTAAGTGCAATTTGTTCTGTAGTTTGTATGTGTTTTTTTGTTTTGCTGGTCGCATTAACTCTTAGTATGTGTCCGTAGTCGAGTAGAGGTCTGCAAATAGATTTGTATATTTTAGTTGCAGTTTTTGTGCTTATACCTCTGTTCTTGTACGTCAGGGCTCAGAAATGTTTAGTTCGTTTAATAATTTCAGTTCTCACATTTTGTGCATGTTTTGTAAATTTGAGTTTTTGGTCAAGTGTTATCCCTAAGTATTTTATTTCTGGGCTTGGTGTAGTTACATTACCGTCTGCTGTTATTGTAGGAGAGTTGTCTTTTATTTGGTGGTTTGGTAAGAGTAATTGGTTTTTCGTGGGGTTTGGTGTTAATCTCCATTTGTAGAACCATGCCGTCGTGTGGTCTGTGAATGTCTGAAGCTCCTCTACAGCTTTTGCCGTAGTTTTGGCATGAACTATGAGTGCTGTATCGTCAGCATATTGTAGAATGTAGTCATGTTTGCTTATGTAGGTTTTGTCAAGTAGATTGTGGTTGTATATGTCATGACAGTAGATATTGTAGAGGAAGGGTGATAAAGGCGATCCTTGTGGTAGTCCTTGTTCAGGAATAAAAGGAAAGGAAAGGGTGTTGTCTATATGTATTTCTAATTGTCTGTTTTCCAGTAAGTTTCTAATAATGTGGATTAGGTATTTTGGAGTATTCAGTTTGTGTAGTTTGTATAGTAGTCCTTTGTGCCATACGCTGTCAAATGCTTTGTTGATGTCCATAAAGAGACATGCTGATTTCTTGTTTTCAAGATGCGTAGTTTGAATGTTGTTAGTTAGTATAAACAAGGGGTGAACAGTTAAGTGCTTATGTTTAAAACCAAATTGGTATGGCGGTATGTGTTGTCCAATTAAGTGTTGTAGTCTATTCTTTATAATATTTTCAAACATCTTGCTCAGTACAGGAAGTAGTGTAATGGGTCTAAAGTTTTGTACTTGTGTGTTGTTTAGTCCCGTTTTTGGAATGGGAATTATTATTCCCGTTTTCCAAGTGTCTGGTATTACGTTGTTTTTTATGCATTTATTGAATAAGTTAAGTATAATTTTGTGCGTTTGTGGAGTTAAGTTTTTCAGAATTTTACTTTTTATATTGTCTTTTCCTGGAGCTGTGTTTTTAATGCGTGCAAACCACACAGCAAAAACACGTTCAATGTATATACAGCATATATGTTATTCATGAATATGTATATACACAAATTTATATTCAATATTCATTACATATTCAATGTAACTGAAATTAAGATCTTATGCATGTACATTTGTCGCCAACTTCTACTGCAAATGTACATCCATAATATGTGAAAATGGTTATCTATCGCATATACATATTACGTAAATACATTCGTATGTACTACAGTTCATATACAATGTACATATTTTACATATTGGAAACTTATCCAACAGATTTACATTGGATCGGTTTTTTCAGGCATTTATATACTATTTAGATGATGGACTGTATATACTATGTATGTGAAAATATCATCCTATGTACATACTTACCATGAGTTGTGATTAACTGTAACTTTTGAAAGGGAACAAAAGTTTATTAACATTAAAGCAACAAAACACAAAACGAAAGATGTTGAGAGCACTGAACAAAATTATATTTACAGGTTTCCACCATCAGCCTCACTTATTTGTTGCTTAGAGAGACTGAAAAAAAAAGAAGTATTAAAACACAAAGATTCAGACAAATTGAGACAAATTGACGACAGCTTATATATATATATAGCTATATTTAGCAATCACAAGCCGCATGCCATTTTTGTGTACTAATTTTCAGACTGTTTCCTTATCTACAATATTTTACACCAAATTACTAATTCATAGTTTTTGCTTATATCAATGCCTTGATATGTGTAAACAATATCATAAAATTCACCCACCTGGCTTTTTTTGTGTTGTTAATCAGTCTATCCTTCGCCCAACTAACCACTGCTTGATGACTTTGATAATTTCGTCATTATCCGCTTGCATCCTGGAATTCTGTTGTACTGCTTCTAAAATTATATTAGGGATATAATTTATGATTTCCTTCAACTAATTATACGATATACAACTTACTAATTATAACATAACTAATTTTTATTGATTTAAAAGGTCTTTTGCCTTTGGCCCCGTCCCAGCTATATTTTTGACCCAGATCGTTGCTGAATAGCCTATACATAATTCTTTTGGTTAATTCGCTGGCCGAGTTCCCTCCAATCCTGCTTAGTTCCTTGGTCTAAAAAACAAATACATTTTGTGTAATCTATTCTTAAAAAGTGTAGTTTTAATCATCTAATTGGGTAAAAACTGAGCTTTCTAGATTAACGATTTACTAATATAATATCACGTAACTATTGTGATAACGGTATGTATGGATAACTGTTAATTGTTGCTAAAACTTGTTTTTAATAATCATCAATACAACACCAATATGAAAAGAATAATTCCACCGTTTTGAAATACCAGGTGTCCAAGAGCACCCTGGACATAGGAGATTAACATGGGGAAACGGTTTTGATTTTTTTGCGCCTGTACGGTTGATTTGATCGAAAAATCGTATTAATGAAAGTTGTAGTACCTATCACGAACTAGTTTTCTGTATTTTTTTTAGAACTCTAATTTGAGCCCTTTCGTCGTAAAACACGAACAAAAATGCGAAAATGTTAACTTTTTACCTGCACTGTATAAGCGGTTGTCGAGCAACCGTACCAGCAACAATGACCTGTTTACCCGTTGCCCGACAACCGCCTATACAGTGCAGGCCAAAAGTTTAAATTTTCTCATTTTTGTTCGTGTTTTACGACGAAAGGGCTCAAGTTAGAGATCCGAAAAAAATACAGAAAACTAGTCCGTGATAGGTACTACCACTTTCATTATTACGATTTTTCAATCAAATCAACCGTACAGGCGCAAAAAAATCAAAACCGTTTTCCCATGTTAATCTCCTATGTCCAGGGTGCTCTTGGACACCTGGTATAAGAAAGCTATGTTTTCCGTGATAATTATACCATTATTCATAACTGACTAATGTTGAAAACTCACCAATATATTAATATTTTGCTTATCATCTAAGAGGCTTTCCAACTGCTCTAAAGATTCGTCAGATTTTAGAGGAAGCAGGTCTGACAGTTCTTCATCTAGAAAGCTTTTGAATGAATTGCTCTTACTGTCTCTTACTGTCTTAGTCGAATTTAACAAAACTTGAAGACTGTCAGATTGTTCTGACAACTTTGCATTTATAATGCTTAGCTGGTTTAACACCTGCCTTTGAAATTCTACAATGCATGAAAGACTAGTTAAGTGGCATAGCATAAACCACAATCAGCTTTAATTAGTCTAGAGTTTATGATATCCCAAATCATAATATGACAATAAGTTTTAGTTATATTATCTACAGGGTGTCAGTTATTTATACTAGGAGGATAAGCTTTGGCAATCGATAAAGTAGCTTGTATTCTAAAATAAACATATGTCAGCTAGCGTTTTTGTTCTTTGAGATACGAAGTTTTTGCAATCTAATTCAAGTCAATGGGTTGGAAGTAAGTTGTCTGCCCCTATATTATTATAGAACCCATATATTCAACATATGGGACTATGATAAAAATACTAAGGCTTTATATTAATTAGCTTTATCTTAAAATTAACTACTTTATTAAATGTCAGTTTGCTAATATAGACTTTATACATCAATAAAATGACACTTTTTATATAAAGTTGGGTTCCATATTTACCTTTATTCTGTTGTGATGACGGTTCTTGTGGGAACTTCAGGAAAACTACCCGTCTTAATGAAATTTCCCGGATTAGGTCAGGCAAGATACTTTAGTGCTCTCGATCTTCTGCCGTGCGGACAATACACTGTAAACTTAACTGCTCATACTTTTTACATTAAAACACTTTTCTATTAGAGACATTATTTATTGCCGCCTTTTTCTACTCATTACTCTACCACAACAACAACTTCTTAACCTAACTTTTTCGACAGTGGACGTCTGACACTGTTGACAGATTTGAACACGTTCCGTAACCTACTCTAGTGTCACTACATCCTCCCACCTTGAGAAACTTTGATCCTACTTTTTCTCAACAACTTAATACTATACTAAAAATAACATTTTCTAAAATTTAAACTAATTCAGTCTTTCAAGAATCTAGCCGGAACTTTCACATTCCGGCCACTACGAGTGGTTTTTGTAACTTTGCTTTTGTCACCCCCGCTTACATTCTCACAGCCACTAATACGTTCGGGTACTCTGCTTTCAGCACTCCCGTTCGCGCTCTCACAATCACTGACGGATTCGGGTGCTCTGCTCTTATCACTCCCGTTCGCGGTTTCGCCATCAGTGGTTTCTTTACAAATCTCGACCATTGGTGTCACTCGATCTGGTGCTTCTCCATTACTCTCCAAATCACATCTGTCTTCCAGGGGGTACACCCGCTGGATGGGCCGCAACAACTGCCCCGTCGCAGTGGACACTCGAACCAATCGGACGCGTCCGTCTTTCCGTGGATACAACTCGTCCACACGTCCAATAGGCCACTGTAGTCTTTTGTCGTGGTCGTTACCAATCAGAACAACCTCGCCCGCTTGTATTGTTCTCGAAGTCTTGCTGTGACGTAGTAGCTTCAGTTGTCCCAAATACTCATTTCGAAAACGGCGACGAAGATTTTCTCGTAACGACTGCAGTCGAACCACCTTCCTGGAAAACGATTGCCGGTCCACCATGTCGCAATCTGGTACTCCGTCTTCCTTAAGCTCCTTTAAGAACATCATGGGTGTCAAAGTCATCAATTCGCTAGCGTCATTTGACATGTAAGTTAGAGGACGATTGTTCATGATACATTCACAGTCACATATAGGAGTTAACAACTCCTCGTATTCAAGTGACGCTCGACCCAACACTTTGCGGAGTAACTGCTTGAGGATGCCCACTAGCCTTTCCCAAAAACCACCCCACCAAGCAGCAGTTGGAGGGTTAAAATTCCACTTTATCCTCTCTACGGTTGAGTATTCCAAAATTTCAGTCCAATCAAGTTGCTTAAATAAGTTTTCCGCACCAACAAAATTGGTCCCGTTGTCGCTATAGATGGTTTTGGGTCTCCCTCGCCGCGCTACAAATCGCCTGAGTGCCCGCAGAAAACATTGCGAGGATAAAGAACTGACAAGTTCAAGATGCACAGCCCGATATATCGCGCAGGTAAACAAACACACCCAGACCTTACTTCCAGATTTTAAATACAAAGGGCCGGCGAGATCTATACCAGTGACCTCAAAAATTGCAGCATCTCGCACTCGATTCTCTGGCAGTGGAGGACTCGAAGTCTGAAAATGTTTAGTAGAATAACGCTTACATAGCGTGCAACGCCGCACGATGCTGCGTACGTATCTCCTTCCGTCAACAAACCAAAACCTCTCTCTTAATAAGCTCATCAAGCCCTGAGTACCAACATGACATGCCCTTACGTGTGCATCGTTGATCAATCTATCCACAACTTCATGTCGAGGTAGTAAAATAGGAGAACAAAAATATTCTTGGTCTGGGCGATTTACAACACGCGACTTTAGACGTAGTACGCCCAATTTATCTCGAAACAAGTCCAAATTTTTCAATTTCTGCTCAATCTTGTTATTTCTAATAAAAACTTCACTTTGAACTTTTCTTAAGACAAATGCCTCAGCAGTTTCAAATTCTTCAGCACCAATAACTCCAGTACGTTTTACATTTTTTGATCTTAAGTTATTAATGAAACGAAATACCCAGGCCATCATCCGGACAATCTTAGAGTACGTGGAAAAATACTTTAGATGCCATGGATCTTCGTCTTCTTCATTTTTAGATTCATTACTTTCCCTCAGAAGTGTGAACACAGGATTAAATATACTATTCATCATTGAGATTGTTATACGTTTCTCTCTCGAGACTGCATCCTCGTCACAACTATGACAGTCCGGCGGCCAGTTGTCTTCTTTCTCACGCAGCCATTCTGGACCGCTCCACCAGTGGGAGTGTAACAAATGACTAGCCGAACAGCCCCGCGAAGGAAGGTCAGCCGGATTCAAAACACCAGGAACATGCCTCCATGACTGCGCTGGTGTTATTGAGCGAATTTCTTTCACTCGATTCCTGACAAAAATCGCCCAGTCTTCTTCTCGCCTAATCCATTGCAAAACCGTAGTTGAATCCGTCCAGAAATAACATGGAATTGTTTGGTTAAAATTTTTCATCATATTTTGGTACAGTCGGGCCGCTATTGTAGCGCCGAGCAATTCCAAGCGCGGTATAGTAATCGGCTTAAGGGGTGCAACTCTTGCTTTGGCAGCTAAGAGGTGCACTGCTACATCGCTTCCTCGTTCCATCCTTAAAAACATAGCAGTAGCGTACGCCTTATTGCTCGCATCACAAAAAACATGTAGAGAGGAGCTACCGTCGCAGTCAGCGTTTATCCATCTAGGGATTTCTATATTTCGAAGCTCGTGTAACTCATTTTTCCATTTGCAGAACTCCCTCTGAGTGTCTGCATCAACCGGTGAATCCCACATCAATCGTTTCTCCCAAGTTCTCTGCAAAAGCAATTTAGGCAATAAAGTTGTAGGACTTGTGAAACCGATCGGGTCAAAAAGTTGATTGGCAACTGACAAAATAACTCTCTTAGTCACAACCTGTTCTTCTACTTCCTTATATAAACCAATGGACTCTTTGACAGATAAGGTGTCTCGTCTAATGTTTCAGGTTAAACCAAGGACAGGTACATCCACGTTGTCAGCACCCACATACTGAGTTCTCTCCCACCCTGTTAAATCAAAGCGCCCTTGAGCCATTAGAACCGACGACTCCTTGATAAATCTACTCAGACTCTCTTCATCACTAAGACTGGTTACGCAATTGTCCACATAAAAACTTTTTGACAATTGACATACAGTATCTAAAGAGTAACCCAGCCTCAGTCTTGAGGAATCGCCTTCAAGTTGGCACAACTTTTTAGCTTCACTCAGATGATAACTTATAGTTGCACCCAGAAGAAACGGACTGCTGCTAACCCCAAAAACAACCCTCCTATGTCTGTAGATAATTTCGTTTCCATCTTGATCAATCCATAAAAATCTTAAAAAATTCCGGTCAGCAGGATCCACAGATATTTGCAAAAAAGCTTTTCGAATATCAGAAATCACACCTATTCTTTTTTGCCTAAACTTTATCAAAATATCCGGAATTTCCTCAATCAAATTTGGACCCTTTTCCAAGCATTGATTCAAGGATGGAGCACCTTTTTGTTTGGCGCCAGCGTCAAACACTGGTCGAATTTTTGTGGTGGCAGAGGAAAGCTTAACCACGGGCCTGTGTGGTAAATAGTGCCCCCGGTCAGAATTCATTTCACCAGCAACTTTCTCGATAATCCCATCATGGAGCCACCCGTTAAAAACTTCATCATATTCTTTTCTCAGATTACTAGAGTCTAAATTTTTCAATACACGTCCTAGACGAATCCTAGCCAGTTCGAAATTACTGGGAATGGCAGGGTGGTTCTCCAAAAAAGGCAACTTCACTTCGTATCGTCCCTCATTATTAATTTTAACTGAACTCATAAAATGGTCCAAGGCGGCAGCTTCTATTTCCTTTCTGGTATCAGTCTTGCATGGATCAGTGATACCTAAAACGTCCAGGTCCCATAATCCACTGATATCACCAGCAAACAAGCTCAATGTAGACATGCTCACTCTGTCCGTTTCAGACACGGGAATCTTTCCCATCAACGTCCAACCAAATAAGGTTTCTAATGCTACCAACCCGCAATGCAACTGGTGACGTCGACCTGTATAAAGTTTCCCAGCACCATCGGCACCAATTAGAAGCTCAATTACAGTCGAAGTGGAGGTGTCACTAACAGGAATTCCTAAGGAATCAAGCTCTTCAGACCATTCTCCAGAAAACAGTGGTGCCACATCGTTACAAATTCTTGGTTGGTCAAGAACTTCAATTTCACAACTGTAAACCCCCTTTTTAGCAATCAAGATATTGTACACATTGTGACACTGTTTTGATGTGGCACCGCCAAACAGACAATGCACAATTACCTCTTTATCTTTTGGGGACAAATCTAACTCCTCTGCTGTACTCCTTAAAATGTAAGATCTTTGAGACCCAGAATCAATAAGGGCTCGGATTCTCCGACTTCCATGAGTTCCAACCACATCCAGACACAAAGTTTGCATAAACACATGTACACCTGAGTAATTAGTAGCATTTACCTCAGTATTTGTCCGGCTGCTTGGAGTTTCTCTAGGTTGAGAATTTTCAGGAGCACCTTCCAATGTTCTTCCTTGCTTATTTACTGCTGCTTCTGGGCAAAGAAGAGTAGAATGAAACCTATTGCAAATTAAACACTTTATTCGAGCATAACATCTTCGTGACTGATGTCCTATTCGTAAACACCTAAAACAAGCTTTTTCTTGAGCAATTAGCTCCTTTTTCTTGTCCAGAGGAAAATGTCTGGCTTTTTGACAGGCAGAACTGTCATGAGCCCCTTTACAAAAAATACACTTTCCAAAAGTATTAACTGAGGTGTTACTATTCAGCAAATCAGCTCCAGTAGCAATCCTAGTTCCAGGTGACTTACTTTTAGCTATAGTACTTACAGGTTTTTCAACTAACTTTGTACTATGTAGACCAAAACCCTCAGATGCCAATAATATGCGCTGTTCACTCTCCACCTCACTTCTCAAAAAAAGCATCAAGGCTTTCAACCGCTGCTCCAAGGTAGTATTTGACCCTACAGTTTCAGTACCACTGGATCCACTGGCATCATCTGGTTCCTGACAAACGGCCCCTCTACTAACTCCAGCACAAAAACTTACTGCACTACGCTGCCAAACTCTTAACAACTCTTCAGGCAAACAGGATTCAATTAGAGGGAATAGTATTGCTGAATATTTGTCAGATGTAATGCCAAGGGTTTCCAATGCCCTCAATTGGCTCTCAATACTGTCATATAAACAAGAGATATCACTTCGGTTTTTCGAGAGAGCATTGTTTAAGATTAATTTTAACAGTTCACGAACATAAACCTCAATCTGAAGGTCTTCACGACCAAATCGTGATTTTAAACTGTCAATAATTAATTTATAATTTTCGGCAGTAGCAGGAAAACTGTCTACTAAATTCCTAGCCCTACTACCAGGCGCTGTTGCTTGTACAAGGTATTCTACTTTATCCGCCAGGTCAATACTCGGATCCTCATCCACTTTTTTAAACTGTGCCCAAAAGGACAACCATTCTCGAATACTACCATCAAACTTTTTGAATTGAATTGCAGGCAACTTAAATTTGCGCTTACCTGCTTGATCTGGAACTGAAGAACTACTTGACACTTGATCTGCTTGCTGTTTTAACCGCCATATTTTGTCACTTTTAATACCCAGCTGCTTAAATCTTCTACTGTAGTTATCGCACCCTTCAGTTTCTTCTTCCAAGTCTGCTTCAATAACATTTTGTTCCAATAATAAACTGAATATTTCAGCATTCAAATCTCTAAGTTCAGTGAACTTTCCCTCTAAAATTTGCATTGCAACATGAGTCTCTTCAACATCTGGTGAGGAATGTTGCAAAAGGGCTGTCAAATCATTGGCTACCTTAGTAAAAGAAGCCCGGACCACTCTACGGCGTTTCTTAATGGTTTCTAAATCAGCCATCCTTCCACGAAATTAGTAAACGGCAATGCACAAATGGACAATGTTCGAGCTGGTTCAAAAACCGACCACACCGGGTGAAACTCGCGAAACTCTTAATGTCTTTCGATTAGTGTCCCACAGAAAAGAACCGGAAGAGTAAAAACACCAAATATAACCGGCCTAGTCCTGTCACGGTCGCCAAAACATGTGGGAACTTCAGGAAAACTACCCGTCTTAATGAAATTTCCCGGATTAGGTCAGGCAAGATACTTTAGTGCTCTCGATCTTCTGCCGTGCGGACAATACACTGTAAACTTAACTGCTCTTACTTTTTACATTAAAACACTTTTCTATTAGAGACATTATTTATTGCCGCCTTTTTCTACTCATTACTCTACCACAACAACAACTTCTTAACCTAACTTTTTCGACAGTGGACGTCTGACACTGTTGACAGATTTGAACACGTTCCGTAACCTACTCTAGTGTCACTACAGTTCTGAATAAGATGGTTCTGGCTTCGTGGATTGCCCAATTTTGCTCACCATGAAAGGTGTACTCCTTGGTGTACTCTCTATTGGCAATCTTCTAATTGGAGAACTCAACTAAAAATGCAAAATCAACTTTTGTAAAACATAATTGTTTCAAAATGAACTAATCCAAATAACCTTTTTCTTTTTTTTATTTGGTAAGGCAGGATACAAGGTATTTTCATTTTCATTATCCGAATCATCTGAACTGGAACTGTATTTTATAGGTGTTTTATTTTTGCGCTTAAGATCACAGTTATCACTTGACAAATCCGTTTGACTTTGAGCTTTTATAGCTTTATATTTTGCCATCTCCAGTGAATCTAAAGAAAAAAAAGCTGAATTTGACAAATACTTTGTAATGAGACAATAGATTTTATTTGCTTCATACCATACTGTCCAAGCACTACCGCCGGGTAAAGCTGCCAATCTTTGTCTGGATTCTCTTTTTTTTTTAATGAGATCCTTGATCAGCCTTTTCAAATGTTTGGGGGGCCAGTAGCAACATTTTTGTTCCGTATCCATCCATATTGTAGGTACAGCTTCTACTGTTTCCTCTTCAGTAAAATGACAAACTGTCCATTGCTTATCATCCATTTTGCTGATGTTACAGAACAGAATCAGAAAGTAACAAAAACTATAACTAACAATTAAGTCAATAAATTCCTATACATATAATCCTAAAATTTTGCAGTATACCAAATGTCTACATTAACACATACACACGTACATATTATATGAATACGGTCTACATTGCTAACACTTAACAAGTAAAATGACAAGACAAAAAAATAAACATACTGGTAGGACATTACTTTAATGCTGTGGAAATGTCAGTAAATAACATACAAGTTCTCTCTTTCATTATATTTTAATACAAGCAACTTTTTTACTGCTTTTTTAAATGAAACACACTTCAGAACTGTTTGATTCAAAGAAATAATGTTTAAGTCAGAGGACTTACAAGGTTTATCAAATAATTCTTCATTGATTTTCTCAACAAAATATCCCAACATGACAAAGTCTTCTTCGCAAAAGCAGATATTTGTTATTTCCATTATTGACCCATCTTCAAGTTCAACAAGCCTGTTGGCCAAAGAATCACATGATACCACAAGGCGACCCATAGTGACTTTTTTGTATTGAGGATTTGTACATCTATTAAGGAGAGGGCCTTTCAAATGTAACTTGGAGTAGATGATTTTTGAGTCAATCTCAGTATCTTCTCTTGAGATATTGTAAACCAAACTTGACTTTCACAATTTGTTGTAACGGCTTTTCAGATTTCCTAAAGCTTTTTATAAGTTTTTGCAAGTAGTTTTCAAATGGAAAACAACTAAAATTGTCCAAATTTCCAAACTTTATGGCACAATCTACTATATGCAGTAAGTTATGCACATTATGGGACAAGAACCTTAAATCATATATATTTTTACAATTTTCTACAAATATTTGTAATAGCTTATGAGAATAATTGAGGAATTCAGAGCAGTGGGCATGAGATTCATCAATCAATATAGAAATGGCAACTGAAAGACAAATAAAATTATTGTATTGTTGTTTTGGGAGAATTTCCTTCCAAACTACAGGTCCAGTGTAAATTAAAAAAGTTCGTAACTCAGTAGCCTTGTACCTTTTACATTCAGATATTGACCTTGTTTTTCTAGAAAAGTCTGATGCCATATGTCTTTGCAGCACCAAAAGCCTTTGAGAAACTTTGTTCACTAAGGAAGCTCGTAGTTTATATGGAGGTTTACCAAATATCCACCCATAATTTTTGTGAACCAAAAGTCTCTTGACTACTCCTAGACAAATAAGGTGCATGTAGTCAAGGGGAACATGTTCAATCATATTGAAATTAGGTAAATTCTCTAATACAGAAGAGCTAATATGGTGTTCAATTTGTGATCTTTGACGAAAACTGTCATCAGTTCTTAAATTAAAATTTCTGTCTACATAACACACATATCCATCAATTACATCTCCCTCAACCATACACTTAGAACAGGAAAAATATCCAGAATGACCTTTTATTTGCATCACAAAAGATTTTGCAGGTACATCACACAAAAGCATTTCAATTTTAAAAGCCATTTTGTAGTTTCCAATCGAAATACCATTTGTAGACAATTCAGAACATTCCTTTACAAAATCTTTTAATAAAACATCAGGGTGGCTGGGTTTACCAGGGCCATGAAAAATTGATACAGGAAAAACTTTGTTTTTCAGAATTTTTATACCTTTTATCATACATAAAACAGGCCAAAAATTGTTATTGGTACTTTTACTTAAAGGTACGCCATCAGTATTTACTGCTAATTTTATCTCTTCAGGTTGGCACTGACTTAGTACAGCATACTGCATAAACAAAGTAACAATTGTCTTTTCTACACCAAAGTAATAATAACTACTATCAGAATCCAAATGCACACTGTCCACACTTCTTGGTGTTTTGAGGAGAGTTCTAGGGTCTTTCGGAAGGCCAGTACCAGGAAAAGCACTGTTTAATATTTTAAATAGCTTCCTCAGTGCAGACTGCTTAATGTTTTCATTGACAGCCCATTCAGCTAGATCAGTAAGCAGTTTTGAGTGAGAAACAGGTTGAGAAACACTTTGGATTGATTGATCTGTTACAGTGGACTGGTCAAGAGAGTTGGGATTAAGTATGTCATTATCTTGAGAGTTGTTAAAAGATGATTCATTATCAGATGTATCTTGATTAGAGATACCTGAGAGGTTTGGCTCCAAATACGTAAGGGGTATAAGGATCAGTATTGTTACAAAATAGCACGCTTGAGGATGATTTACTACTGTTACTATCAGTATCAAGAGGGTTTCTTGTAGCATTATTTAACAGTATTAAAGAACTGTCCCTTTTCCCTTTTACAAGGCGTTGAAACTTACGAAGTTTTGCAGGAGTGTACATTCTTAAAGTTAATATTTGAACTACAAACTTACGTTCGAACAACCAGTTCACACTACACTAATGGTGAATGAAATTACAACAAAATTATGTGTTAAACGTTAACGTTTTGTGTAATCCGTGACGAAAACCAAAAACACAAAATGCCGACAAGAGCAACGACTCCACGAACGACGTCGACGACAACCCACCCCGACAGCGCAGCACGCGGTAAGCTCCATTGACATTATTTGACGTTTGACGTTTGACGGAACTGGCACTATTTGGCATTGGCACTTAGCACGCAAAGCAAATTTGCAGCAAATACAATAAAACATCTAAAGATACAATTTTAGTTTTGTAAACAATGGTTTTATCTTGTAAAATATCAAATAAATTTATATTTCTGAATAGCGAAAATAAAATACGGTCCCAATCCATTTCAGTACTTGAAAAATTATGTTATTTTATAAGTTGCAATTTGCATTCTGCTGCGCAAAGAAAAACATCTATTTTTATGTATACTGTTTCGTTTACTGATATAGATTATAGACAGCCAGCAGCCTCCATATACCAGGTGTCCAAGAGCACCCTGGACATAAGAGATTAACATGGGAAAACGGTTTTGATTTTTTTGCGCCTGTACGGTTGATTTGATTGAAAAATCGTATTAATAAAAGTTGTAGTACCTATCACGGACTAGTTTTCTGTATTTTTTTCGGATCTCTAACTTGAGCCCTTTCGTCGTAAAACACGAACAAAAATGAGAAAATTGAAACTTTTGGCCTGCACTGTATAGGCGGTTGTCGGGCAACGGGTAAACAGATCATTGTTGCGGGTACGGTTGCTCGGCAACCGCTTATACAGTGCAGGTAAAAAGTTAAAATTTTCGCATTTTTGTTCGTGTTTTACGGCGAAAGGGCTCAAGCTAGAGATCCGAAAAAAATACAGAAAACTAGTCCGTGAGAGGTACTACAACTTTCATTAATACGATTTTTCAATCAAATCAGCCGTACAGGCGCAAAAAAATCAAAACCGTTTTCCCATGTTAATCTCCTATGTCCAGGGTGCTCTTGGACACCTGGTATGCCAATTTATGCGATATGATATGCAACAAAATATGTGTTATGTACATACATGAATGCAACACAAAAGATGTATTTTTAGATGTATGTAATGTATATTCATAAAAAGATATATTCTCGTAAATATGTCATGTATATACAGTGAATGTTTTATTCATTCTTTACTATTTAATGAACATACATTACACGTACATATCCATTGTGTGCTGTGTGGGAAGTGCTTCGTCGTATTCTACGTCAGTAATCAATTGGTGTGTAAATGGTAAGTCATTGTTGAAGTAGTTGTCGTACCAATCAGTTATTCTAGTCCAGTTCTGATCATCAAAATTAGGGTTGGTGGAAATTGCGAAAGCTTTTTGAAAATGTCGGGCGAACGCGTCTGCTTTGTCTTTATCCTGTATCTAGTTCAGTACCGTTTTCATTGATTGTGCCAATAAAGTTGTTCTTTTTTGTAGCGCGAAAGTTTTTTTATTTTTTGCCAGTAAGTTTTTCCCGCGTCACGTTCGATTTCTTGGCAAGCTTCTAGCCATTTTTCTTGTCTATATTGATCAATTAGTGTTTTTACGTTTCTGTTCAGTTCGTTTAGTTTTCGTTTTAGTTCGTTATCATTCGTTTGTGTGTATAGTCTGTATAATTCTCTTTTACGTTTGAGAAGTCTGAGTATGTACTTCGGAAGAGTATTGTCACGATCTAATTTTTAGTCGTAACGCGGGGACGTGTAGGCTGGGGTCGTACTTTAGTTAAACTCAAAGATTGGATAACAAAAACAACAACGTTTATTCATAGAGAGAAACTAAGTTGAAGACTGATTTTATACACATTGTCAGACACAAGTTGGCTTATTTATAAATTACAAGTTCGTACTTACATGATAATAAATGCACAAACCATTTTGGACGAGGGTAAGTGTCAAGGTAGAGTTCCCTTAACTTTCGCGACCGAACCGTTTAGTTTCGCGGATAATTTCTAACTAACCTTTCTTTCCCAATTTCTCGGCTATTTATTGTAAGGTATTGCGATCCCTTAGTCAGTTCAATTTCTTAATTGCTTGTCTAAGCACTTGGATCATTGTCCGAACAATTGATGACTTATTGCTGACTGGCGATTGCAACACCTTAGCTAGCTTCCGTTCTAAAAGGTTCGATTGCTTATTTTGCAACCCAAGTGGTCGACGACTTGTTTCGGTCAGTGGCCGATTATTTGCTGACTAAGTAATTAACGAAAATCTACTTGTGACACATTCCCCCGGCCGACAAAAGGTAGTCCCTAGCTTTTCACAATATTAAGAAAGTTGACTATGCAAATCTTCTAAACAAAATAACATTAAATTAATTATACTTTTAAATTTTTAATCATGGTGGCAATATAAAAGAAATTTGACACCACAAATTCTAATCTCTTTCTTCAAATCTAAATGTAGAACAAACATAAAAATTTCCTTAATGAATTTTCCCCCTTATTACAACACAAACAAAATTTATCATAGTTACTTGTAAAAACTAATCAACAAAGTATAGCCCCTAGTTTTTCACAGAATTAAAATTAAAAATATCCCGTTTCATACCCCAAAAAGAAAATTATAAAAGAAAACATATAACAATCGGAATAAAAATAAATGTTTTTGTTATTTTCTTACCTCTAGAGTTTGTGAAAAAAAAAACTTAATGTCTCTATGCTTTAACACTGAGGGGGGAGACTTTTCACTCGCGATTCACTAATATTCCGCGCACTATTGTCTGTTCGGGGATTCTATCTTCTTTTCGCGGCACTTCACTGCACTAAACACGGCTTCTGAAGACAATTTGGACGGTGTCTGGAGTCTGGAACTACATATCTGTTTACTGCTCTGGACGTGCAAGTGGAACAATTCCGAGAACTGTATTTTCACGATTGCCATGGTGTGTGGTCCGTGATCTAATTAGTGACGAGCCGGAACGGTACTGAATATCGGGGTGACCACAAGGGTACACCGCGGGTATCCATTTGCTAGTTATATGGGGCTGAGGTGACCGCATGGATACACCTCAGGAATTATATTTGTATATTATTTCATCATATTATTATTTGTATATTATTTCATTATATATTATTTATTTATTTATTTATCATGCCTGAGTGCCTCTGAAGCCGTATCCTTTCTGGAAGGAAAAGATGGGTGACCATGGAAGAAGACGAGCATCCAGCGGACATTTGATTCACGCACTAGCTCGAGCGGGCTATGGTGCGAAACTATGCTATGCTCCGTTGGTTTATGCCTGAGTGCCTCTAAGGCCGTATCCTTTCTAATCAAAGCTGGCAACGACATCTCTCTGACCTCTGAAGGTTTTTTGAAAGATTAGTGACCGTGGAAGCGGACGAGCATCGTGAGGAAGAGCGGGCGGTAACCCACAAGGAGTTTGGGCGAGTCGGTAGGGCATGGTAGGCGACCAAGACCTGGTGAAGAGGTATCTGCTGGTGGTCCTCGTAGTCGCGGGGGTGCGCGGACGGACCAATCGAAACGAAACTTAATTGACACAATGCGTCAATATAACTTGACGGGAGCCGATTTGGGATCATCCCCCGCGGCAGGTCACCACGGCCTAGTGTGTCTATTCCTACCGCGGCCGCGATCACAAACCGACTCAACTGTGGTCGCGGTCTGACGTTCCCTGGTTGGTTTTTCATCGTCAGCGTTTCCAGTCTCCTGTGCCCGTTGCTTTTAGCTTTTGCTGATTTCCGTTTCCATTTCCAGTGGCGTGTATTAGTTTTTACCGAGTCTGATCCAAAGCCTTGATCGCTCTTCATTTTGTAGTGGTTTCCTTCTGGCTTCTTCGCGTAGTAACTCCCGTCAGTGTTAAGCGCAATAAAAAAACGTATTACTACCTACTGCTATTTTAATCTTAATGTCTAACATTCCCGTTATAATCATAAAATCCCTCGTAAAATATATAGGCATATTGATAATAGCCTTAGTTAAGTTATGCACTAAAAAAAAAATAAATCCCTTTGTTTTTTCTTAAATATGATATAAACCTATATTATAAATTGTCCATTTGCCTACCACTGGTTTTATTTTGATACATTGTAAAGCCTTCGAAAACTTGTAATATGCTTATCAAGCGCTGCTTGCCCATATTATATCATGTGAAAACAGTTAACGTCCTCATATTGAAACTTTGTAATCTTTTTCTTACGTGCCCCGTTTGACTTTTATAAAGTCTTCAAGTTACATTTTTCAACCGTTTATTTATTACATTTAGCAACTATACTTTTTGAAATTGTAAACCCGTGGAATTTAACGCCCCATATTTTATCTACGGTACTTAATTACCGCATATGCTCGTAGTGTATTTTTTTCCCAATATACTTTTCTTTCATTTGCCCCTTATTTATATATATATATATATACCATTATATAATTATTAATCTTCGCGCGCGCTTTTTATTAATTATTCTCGTATGCTGGATTGTGCAAGTTAGAAATGAAATAACAATGATATTTATTCATCAGCAGTTTATATGATCATACCGCGATGACTTAAATAACAAAGTGATTGTCATCCGCTTGTAGCATAATAAAAGAATTAATTGTAGATACATGTATCATTTTTCCCTTTTTCCCTTACTAAGGAAAATTACTTGCGTACTTTAGTACACTCTATTTGGGCTAATACCGTTTCGCCTTGGGACAGTGAGCGTAATTCTTTATTTTCTTTTAATTCGAGCGTAAAAATTTTTGATTCTGTAGAGCTTTTATTTTCGCCCATCTTAGTCATTTCAGGCACGCACAAGTAGTATAAAAGAATGCATCATGTACATATTCAGAGGATGCTTCCCTTTTATCTGCTCTTGCGGCAGCTACTAAATTTGACGCTACTATTACCTTATTTTACCTTGGTGGCTGATCGTTTTGCCTCGTGTTACACGTACCCCTCGACGTACCCTCGTCCGAGCCGAACTTAGTCTGACAGTTTATTTAAGATAAAAATAATTTAGTTATACTAAAAAGTTGATCAAATCTATTCATTCATTGAAATGTGAGTGTAATGTGCTTTGAGGAAACGTAAAAATGCAAGAAATAATCGATTTAAAGTGAATAATAAATACAACCAATAAGAAAACTTCCAAAGTAACGCATAACCGAGTGCTGTCAGTATTAGGAATCTTCGATACATGAAAGTTTAGACAAATGTAGTTGTTTTTCAATTTTCATCTGATTAAAAGAGACAAGAAACGAGCTTTTTGTAAACATGTTTGTATTAATCTTTCTTTTTCTTGTTTTCAACTTTAACATTGGGTTTGTTCTTATAAAATTCTTTTACGGCCCTTATTTACACATACAGCAAACAGAATTGCTATGTGCCATTTAAAATAAATGTACTTCTACCAATACAGACATTTCTGTATTATTTAAACACGCTGCGACATCATCAAAATAATTATACATCATCCCGTTGCACGGGGTAAATTCATCCCAATCTAGGGGTACTTTCATCCCATTTTAGGGGTAATGCGCACCTAACACTCATAAGTACACAACGTAATAGCTGAAGTCGCTATAAGAACACAAATCATTGTTGTGCATGTTTACATCACCGCAACATAATAAGAAACCTTCATTTCGTTTTAACAGGTCGCTTGTAAGAACAAACCCTATGTGTCACTTTTATCATACAAAACTAAGCTACGTTATCAGGTGTTTATACCAGTTCGATTATTTCTTTTGTTTCATATTCGCTAGTTTTCTTAACAAACAAACAAAAAATTGAACGCATTTTTTATTTCAAAGATCTTATTTGAGTCACTAGCCCTTTTAACAAAAAAATCATTTTTTTTTTTTTGACAAACGTTGTTATTAATGTCGTCTAACCTGTCTTAGCTTGTTTGATGCAATTTACTAACTCTGTATATTTTTTCATAGTTCAAACTTTCTTCTTTAAAGTTGTACATACTAATTATGATATACCCGGCATGTAGGTAATGAAGACCTACATTTAGAAATACCCGGCGCCTCCACCAAGTTGTCACGATCTAATTTTTAGTCGTAACGCGGGGACGTGTAGGCTGGGGTCGTACTTTAGTTAAACTCAAAGATTGGATAACAAAAACAACAACGTTTATTCATAGAGAGAAACTAAGTTGAAGACTGATTTTATACACATTGTCAGACACAAGTTGGCTTATTTATAAATTACAAGTTCGTACTTACATGATAATAAATGCACAAACCATTTTGGACGAGGGTAAGTGTCAAGGTAGAGTTCCCTTAACTTTCGCGACCGAACCGTTTAGTTTCGCGGATAATTTCTAACTAACCTTTCTTTCCCAATTTCTCGGCTATTTATTGTAAGGTGTTGCGATCCCTTAGTCAGTTCAATTTCTTAATTGCTTGTCTAAGCACTTGGATCATTGTCCGAACAATTGATGACTTATTGCTGACTGGCGATTGCAACACCTTAGCTAGCTTCCGTTCTAAAAGGTTCGATTGCTTATTTTGCAACCCAAGTGGTCGACGACTTGTTTCGGTCAGTGGCCGATTATTTGCTGACTAAGTAATTAACGAAAATCTACTTGTGACAGTATGTTGATAGAAGGTATTTTTTATGTGGGGAGAAAATTTTTGTATGGCTGTTGTCAATTGTTTCTGTATGTTTTCAATAGAACAAGTCTCTGGCTGCAATGAATGAATGAAGTCGTGTGTGTGTTCTTTTACTTTATCTACGTCTGTTTTATTTAGGTTAATTGGTTTCTGTGAGTTTTTCGGTAATCCCGTCGTTTGTGTCTGTCCGAGGTCAATATTAAAAGTTATTGCCAAATGGTCCGACCCGAGTTCGTTTGTCAAATCGACATTTGTAATCACATTAGTCAAGTTAGCTGTATGTAGTAGTAGGTCCGGAGTTGAGTCTTGGTTTTCAATCATTAGAAATGTAGGTGGTGTGTGTTTTCTTTTAAAGTCGGAATTGTTCAAAAATTGGTTCAGTTGCGCTGTCTTTTGTCGGTTTACGTTAAAGTCTCCAATCAGAATTGCATACTTGTAAGTGCATGCTTTCGTGAATATGGTCGGTTCGATGTTAGAGTGAGGATGTATATATACCACAAATATATGGATGAGATCTTGTAGGTAGGGTATAGTAAAATGTAGGCAGGTCATTTAGTGGATTGTTAAGAGACGGGGGATTGGCTTTTCCCAATTTTACTTTAGGCGTGAGTAACACTGTAGCACCTCCCCTGGCATTCTGAATTGTATTGCCATGTCTACAAATATAATTCCAGTCTCTGTATGTTGGTGTTTGTCCAGGTTTGGTCTTTGTCTCCACGAACATACAGCAGTCAGTGTTATTTCTTTCTATATAGTTATAGACAAGATGCTTTTTACTATTTAGTCCGTTAATGTTGGCGTATGTAAGTCTTAGATTGAATGTTCTATATTTGTGATTGTTTGTCTAAGCTGGTCGTGGGGTTCAGTCGGGGAATTTCTGGTAGGTGAGAGCATGTCAAACATCAGTATGTACATGTAGTTTCCAAAAAAAACAACGGAAGTGTCAACGCTGTGGTCGTCAATAATCTGTTGTTGCTTGTTTTGTTGAGTTGGTGTTTGTATTTGTTTATTATGTAGTCGTGTGTAGTAATTGGTTTGTGAATTCGGCTGTCTGTCGCGATCGATCCCGACACCTCGTCTGTTCTCTTGTTGACACATTTTACCTTAACATTTGGAATTCCCTCTATGGGTGCTGTAGGACGTTTGGGACACTTCATGCTCCAGGCTGCATGATCGTCCGAGTTGCATGTTGCACATTTAACTGGAAGTGGTGAAGTGCAGATATTAGTTGGATGGTTTCATTGGCATTTGGTGCACTTAACGGGCTTCTTGCAGTCCTCCGACCGATGTTCGTATAATCAGCATTTACTGCAGGGTGCAGGCATGGGTACAGGTGGCTTGCTTTTCACAATACGGTAGATGCGGCCCAGAAAGTGCACACTTCTATCTGTCATCAGGCTTTCGTAAGTCGCGTGGTCTCCCGTAATTAGACGCATCATTAGAGTAGGTGCTCCTCGTTGCCTTGATATAATTCGCTTGCAGAATCTTATCTGTGGATGAATTTCTTTAAGGTGGTTTAGGAACATCTCGTCAGTGATGTCGAGATCGACCCCGGTGGCCATCACCGAAAATGATGGCCGGACACCTCTGTTGACATTAGTGGTCATTGGTGGGTTTGAACTGTGCGTCTGCATCTTAAACGACATGATTACTCCCTGTTCTTTGAGAAGTTCCAGTGAGTTGGTTGTGTTGAACTCGTTGTTGGTTTTGATGAGAAAGTTAGTCTCATATTTAATGATTACGTCTTTATTCGTTTTGTTTATCTGTTCCCATTTTATTGCCAGTTGAATTCTAGTTAGTGTTGGTGGTGCAATGACGCAGAATGATAGTTTAAACATTAGGTGTCTCGATTGGTTGGAGTTGCTCATAGATGTTGTAGGTGTTGGTGTTGATAGTGTTGTAGAGGTGGATGATGTAGTGCGTGAAGTTGCTTTGTCTAGTGCCGGTCTCTTCATGTCTTGAGTTGGAGTAGTAGGGTTCGATGATTCGGGTGTAGATTTTGGTTTTCTACCCCGTTTTTTGGATTTGGGTACGGTAAATTTATCGTCCTGGGAGGCCAAGTCCGATTCGGACTGAGAACTCCCGGGATACATTATAACTTTTGACCAGACCCTGTATTTCTAACGGGGCCCGAAAAATCGTTTCAAAATAGTTTAAATTCTTTTTGATTCGTGCGTTTATCAGCAAAAAAAATTGTTTTGATACACTCGCACCAGGCGAGTCACGTCCGCTTCCTATCGAGGTTGCAACGAGACTCCCGAGGAGACTCCTTTATATTTATATTTAAATGAGTTAAAAACATTTTTAAAGCATTGTATAGAGCATCTGCCGTGGCGCGTTCAATTTCCACTAAACCCAAAAACATAACAACAATATCATTAACTTTTCTGCTATAATATCTAATACATACACATAAATATTTAATAGTAGAAACGTCCGTGCTCTCATCTACTATTAAAGAATAGGGCTGATTCTCTAAGTCTTTAATTACATCATCCCTAATACAAGGTGCCACAACTTTTCTTAATAACAATGAACATTTTGTACGATGCAGTTGTAGGTTTACTTTTTTATCAGATAAATGATCTATTGTTTTAACAGAACTATGAATTCCTACATGGACTGCCAGAAGTAGTTCATTTTCCTTTTGTTTATTGGAAATTATTACAATGGGGTCATCAACCAATTTTTTTTTTATTTTGTTAATCGATAGCGCTTCAAAAAATATTTAACACGTATTTTTTGTTTTCGGCTTTAGAAGCATTTAAACCTAAGAAAAATGACAATAAAAATTGTATTTGGTTGTTTCACCCTATACAGGGTAATTCAAATTCGACCCTCACCATTGGGATCTCAGAAACCATCAGAGATACAAGAAAGTTTAAATTGGGGCAAAGTTGCGCAATATAAAGCTCAACCAAATGCTGTTTTAAAAATTTCGATTTTCCGAGTACTTCCCAAATATCCCAAAACTAAAAGCATCTTTTCATTGCCACTTCTTCCTAGCTATTCGATGATGGATTCAAATTTGTCACACGACGTTTCGTTTTTTGTCAGTCATCATCAACTTTCTTTTTTCTTATGGGCGCCATATTGGATTTTTAGCCCACCAAATAGTACGTTTTATGCTGATTTTAGTAATGTATAATAACTTATGATTTGCTTCATAAATAACAAAATAATTCCATAAAAACTATTTTTACTTTAGGTATTGGCTTTGAATTAATGGGCCGTTTTATAAAATGTCATTATTTGACAGTACTTGTCAAACACGATAATTCGGACGATCATTAGAGGGTCAATCATAGTTAAAAATGTATCTAGAAAATAAACCCCCGCAGAAAATGTTATTATTATACAAGCATTGCTGAACTATTTAGGTTAATCAGAAAAAGACATTTTTTACCATTATCTCTAACTTAAAAGGCTCATTTATGTTTTCAAGAGAAAGATCATCATTTTAGGAACTTCATTTTTTGCCAAACTTCAATTTTTTATAATGTTAAGTGCAAGTTTATAGTTATTTATACAGCAAGTGACTTAAACCATTTTTTATTCATTCTTATTTATTCGAGTGAATAAACCGGTTTAAGTCACGTGTTTTATACAGTATTTTAATAAATTTCGACTTCTTATATTAAAAAAAACTCAAATTACAGTTCTATTAAATTTGCACCGCGTCCCGTAGATGTAACATTGATGTTTGTTTGTTTACATCTGTAAATAGGCGAATGTCATTCAGAGTGATTTAATAGTTATTTATACAGCAAGTGACTTAAACCATTTTTTATTCACGAAAAGAACAACTAGGTCCACAAGCGTAGCGAGTGGCCTAAGCTCTTCGAGTGAATAAACCGGTATAAGTCACGTGTACACTTTTGTGACTAAGTATGTTCAGGTCAATTGCGTGTGACAAGTACTACCAAGTAATATTCATAAAACTCTCATTAACTCAAAGCTAACTAAGGTAAAATTAGTTTTTATTGAATTATTTTGTTATTTTTGAAGCAAATCATAAGATATTATACATCACTAAAATCAGAATAAAACGTACTATTTGGTGGGCTAAAAATCCAATATGGCGCCCATATGAAAAAAGAAAGTTGATGAAGGCTGCCAAAAAACGAAACGTTGTGTGGCAAATTTGAATCCATCATCGAATAGCTGGGAAAAAGTGGCAATGAAAAGGTGCTTTTAGTTTTGGAATATCTCTTCAAATAAGATTAGAAATAAATAAAAACAAAAAATCAAATTTTCAGTTTTTTTCGGATATCTTCGGAAGTACTCGGAAAATCGCAATTTTTAAAACGGCATTTGGTTGAGCTTTACATTGCGCAACTTTGCCCCAATTTAAACTTTCTCGTATCTCTTATAGTTTCCGAGATCCCAATGGTGAGGGTCGAATTTGAATTACCCTGTATACGTTGTATCCCGTTTGACGTCATAAGGGGACTAGTTTTTGACGTAAAACGGTGTTCGCTGTTTCTTTTCAGCTTAGCGATCAACGAGCGAAATAGAGTAGAATAATAAAATAGACAGAGCAGTCGCCAGTCGACAATGAAAGCACTGAAAACTGACACTATAGTTGGATTTTTACCTTTTGAGAATGACGTCATCTTTTTACGTCTTTGTTTATCGCATATCAAACATATGTTTGATATATCAAACATATGTTGTTAATTTTGTCGTCCTGTCAAATTAAAAACTTTGACATTTACTGTCACTTTGATTTAAACGAATATCAAAGGTATAAAAATGCTGCGCTACAATGAGAAGGCTTAAATGCTAATTCTAAATGTGCTGCTTTTTTTCGAGTACGAAAAGAAACAGTTTCCAGATGTCAACTGAAACTCTCATGATCATATGATTTTCAAGGCACTTGATCATCAGTCACTTCCGAACGCACTAACTTTTCAAAGCATTTGTAGGTTAAAATTTGTGATCTAATTCCAGACATGCGTGTTTTTTCACCTGCTTGACGTCATTCTCAAAGGGTAAAATTTTGACTATACCGACAGTTGACACAGTTATCTCTTTCTCTCTCAGATTTCCTTCCTTCAAATGAAATGCCGGTGGTAACACCGGCAATACACAATGTGCTTATGAATGTAGAATTTCACCTACGTTAGCATATTGAATTGTCCCATACATACGTCACGCATAGGGGTGTGCCAAGCTCAATTTAGTATGTAATCAGTTTTTTATAAAAAAAACTAGTGGCGTAAAGTTTAAAATTATCAGTTAATACAAATTTTTAAACAGGAAACTTTATAATATTATTGTTTTGTACGGAAAATTGGACTATAGTTGATGACCCCATTCCATTAGTATGCATCTTGAAAGGAACTCTTCATTTCTGTGGCATCAACAAGCCAGCCTGGACAAGTAAATAAAATAATATTTTATTAATGCTCCCATGCTCGATATTTAGGTGGCTTAAAATTAGTTTTGACTGTAACTACTATATATCTACTATAATCTGTCACAGTCACAACAAAAATTTAGCTAGTAATGGTTAAAGACAACAAGAAAACAAGTAAAGCTCTACATACCTTTGGCCCACGGTTCCATGCACCATCTTTTATTAAATTTTCGGACTTTTTCAACTTTTGGCGACATGTTTATTACGCACAAACAAAACCACGATTTAAAATCAAATACCAGGTGTCCAAGAGCACCCTGGACATAAGAGATTAACATGGGAAAACGGTTTTGATTTTTTTGCGCCTGTACGGTTGATTTGATTGAAAAATCGTATTAATAAAAGTTGTAGTACCTATCACGGACTAGTTTTCTGTATTTTTTTCGGATCTCTAACTTGAGCCCTTTCGTCGTAAAACACGAACAAAAATGAGAAAATTTAAACTTTTGGCCTGCACTGTATAGGCGGTTGTCGGGCAACGGGTAAACATTTCATTGTTGCTGGTACGGTTGCTAATATTTTTCAAAAGCAAAGCTTTTTAAATTATCGGCTAAAATAACACATACACATGGCATGGCATTTGAATTTTTTATAATTTTCAGTTTATAATTTTTTATAAAAAAAACGGTACATTTTTCGGAATAGCGATTTGAAAATTTTATAATTTTTAGTTTATAATTTTTTACAAAAAAACGGTACATTTTTCGGAAAAAGTGTACATACGAAAAAAGTTGCGTAAAGTTCAGATACATGTACAATAAAAATTTCAGTTTCTTAAATTAAACTGTTTCCGAGATATTTAGGAAAATGTCCGAAAATGTCTCTTATTCAATAGGGTACCGACCATATAAGAGTACCATCATATGGGTACTATCTCTATGAAATTCACAGCATAAACTAATTCAAACCTGCTGAATCCAAATCTGACGTCAGATTGACAATAAGTTGTACCATTTCCGAGTTCACCTAAAAAAAAACAATTTGTACGCACATTTTACGTCATAGCTCCTTTATTAAAGCCAATCTGTCACTTTGACAGTATAAGTTATTTTTCTACTACCAATCCAAATATATTTGCACAGTCAAAGTCAAAATTAAAATTTCAAAATTTATTTTTTTTTTGTATTAAAAAACTGTACGTGGTACAAAAAAAGTGTTCATTAGGAGAAAGTTGCGCCTCATCGAGTTCCACACCCAATAAAATTTTCAACTCAATCATTTGAACCATTTCCGAGATATTTAGGAAAATGTCCGAAAATTTTCAGTCAACTTTGACGCCCTCTTGCGGCCAAACGGTACAACTTAGCGGTGCGCAGTTTCCACCAATGGATAGCCCCATTCATTGGCTATCTATAATCCTATTATGTGTAAATGTTTTAAATAACTGAGTTATTCACGATTGAATGAACCGATGCACAAAATTTTTTTTTTTGGTACTATCTCAACGAAATTCACATAATAAACTAATTCGGACCTGCTGAATCCAAATCTGCAATCAGAAAAATTTAGGTAAATTTATATAGTATAGGTTCCGAAATAAAAATCCTAGCGACAAGTACCATGAACCATATCTCCGGAACCATTGATGCTAAAAATCTGATTTTTTAATCGTAAGCTAATTCGAACCTACAAATTCGAAATCCAGTTTTTGATCTAAGCTGCAGCTTACGATTTGTCAAGTTTACCGGTACCCCACAAATGGGTTCTTGGAGAAGGCGGCCATTTTAATTTTTTTAAAATTCACTTTGGGTATCTATGGGGTCCCTAGAAACTAAATCCGGAATGAAAAAAAAATTTTTCCCCATAGGTTCCAAGATAGAAAATCCTAGCTACGGGTACCATAATTTTTTTCTCGGGAACCATCAACGATAAAAGAGTGACATTTTAGACTTTGACTAATTCGGACCTACTAAATCGAAATCTGGTATCAAATCTGGGCTCCGACCGACCGTTCGACATGTTTACTGGTACCCTACAAATGGGTTCCTGGAGAAGGCGGCCATTTTAATTTTTTTAAATTTCACTTTGAGTATCTATGGAGTCCCTAGATACTAAATCCTGAATGAAAACATTTTTTTTCCTCATAGGTTCCAAGATAGAAAATCCTAGCTACGGGTACCATTTTTTTTTTTCGGGAACCATCAACGATAAAAGACTGACATTTTAGACTTTGACTAATTCGGACCTACTAAATCGAAATCTGGTATCAAATCTCGGCTCCGACTCACCGTTCGACATTTTTACTGGTACCCGAAAAACGGGTTCCTATGAAAAACGGCCATTTTAGTAATTTTTAATTTTGTTTTTTTTTTTACTTTGGGCATCTATGGAGACCCTAGATACTATTTCCGGAATGAAAACATTTTTTTTCCCCATGGGTTCCTAGATAGAATATCCTAGCTATGAGTACCATAATTTGTTTTTTCGGGAACCATTAACGTTAAAGGACTGATATTTTAAACTTAGACTAACTCGGACCAACTAAATCGAAATCTGGTATCAAATCTGAGCTCCGACTCACCGTTCGACATGTTTACTGGTACCCGAAAAAGGGGTTCTCGGGGAAAACGGCCATTTTAAATTTTACTTTGGGTACCTATGTGGTCCCCAGATTCCAAATCTGCAATCAGAAAAAATCCATCTAAAACGGTTCTCGAGATATCATACATAGCAACCGTTACCAAGGGCGATATAATTTTTTTGGTCTCCATGACCCACCCTAGGAACCCAAATCCGCGTTGAAAAAATTTCCAAGTCCCATAAGTTCCAAAATGAAAAATTGTCACTTTTGGTACCATATTTTTTATCTCTGGAACCACTAATGTTAAAAATGTGATATCTATATCCGAGACTAACTGGGACCCGCTGAATACATGGCCAAAGTCAAAACTGCAAAATCATGTACTTTTTAAAACGATTTCTGGTGATTGCTCCATTATCAAAAAAAGATGAAATGTATAATCCAAATTTCTGGCCTAAGTTTGTGGGAGTTACTAGGTTCAAGTTTGACATGCATAAGGAATTTTTGAAAGCATCTGGCGAGTTTTTTGTTCTGCCATAAAAAGTTGTGCATCCGAAAAAGACTCAACTCTCCAAACTGGGAATGTGAATGTGCTTGGCAGTGGTGATTTTGTGGTGGCTCATGTGAATATACGGTCAATAATTCCATCATTCAGTGAATTATCTGACATTATTTGTTCGGAGGAATTTGACATATGTGCAGTGACAGAAACATGGTTATCGGAAGATTTTCCGGACAGTGTTGTTGGAATAGCTGGATATCAGTTGCACCGCAAGGACAGAAAGACCAGAGGGGGTGGAGTTTCTTTGTATGTGAGTAGTGCAATTCAAAGTAAAACAATTGGTTTGGAACGCATTGAAAATCCGGAAAATAATATGGGTATTGAACACTTATGGTGTGAGGTACAATTTAAAGGATTGAAAGGTTTGATTGGAGTTGTTTATAGACCACCGGCAGTTAGTTATAAGAGTTTAGAACATGTTGAAGACGTGTTATTTCATTTAGGTCCGTTGTATGATTTTACTTTGGTGATGGGGGATCTGAATATAGACTTACTAACTCAAGATAGAGAAGCCAACTATTTCAATTCACTGTTAAACAGTTTCAATTTGGTACAAGTAATTAAAGAACCAACGCGTCTGTCTAGAGTTAGCGAAAGCTTAATTGATCTAATATGTATTGACAAACAATTAAGGGTGCACGAATCTGGTACTAGGGAGATGTACAATCTTACTGACCACAGATTGGTGTATGCAAAAATAGATCTGAAAGTAACTAAAGGAACAAGAAAGAAAAAAATAATGTATAGGGATTTTAGGAATTTTAATCAAATCAGTTTCAACACTGATATGTCGAAAATAAATTTTTATTATACTTAACAGAAAATACTACATTTTCAACTGTTTATAAAATACAGTAAATATGACATTTTCCGAACAGCGCACGGAAATTTTTTCCCGATCCCTCTTTCCGTGCGCTTAATAATAAACATAGATATCCATGATACTAGATATCCTATGGCAACCCGAAGAAAAAAAAGAAACGAGTAATGTGTCTATAGCAACGATTTATTTATTAATGACAAATTTTATTTTCTGTCAGTGAAAATTAAGTATTTATGTATTTATTACATTTTGCAAAAATGAATTCAGATTGTGAAAAAAATCGGGATATTCCCGAAAATATCTTACAACGAGCGGCAGAAGTGAGTGCAGATTTATTACCAGTGAAATCCAGGTTGAGATATGAACAAGAATATAACAGTTTTACCGAATGGCGGACTCAGAAACGAATCAAAATTGTGAGTGACGATATTCTTTTAGTATATATATATATAAACAATCTTTATTTCCAAGAAAAAACGGCTATCGACCATTACGGTCTTTCTGCCTATGTATACATGTTTTTTTTAATATGTACAGGTAATCTTATTTCTAATTAATATATACAAATTATACATTGAGAAAAAAAAAAAAGTTCTAATTAAAATGTTCTAACAGGGTGAGAGCGGGGAAAAGATAACGGGATTGTCTAGTCTGTCTGGTTATGCATAGTGGATTTACAATTGTCAAGTTGTTTGGGTTATTTTTCCACTTGGTTTGTAGTTGTATGAGTCTGTCAGTTATTTTAGTCATGTTCGTACGTTCGTAGAGAAGTTGGTTGGATGGGTTGTGTAGTGGGTTTGCAGGATGTCGTATTTTTGTTATTAGTCTTAGAGCAATCTGTTCAGTAATTTGTGTATATTTTTTAGTCTTGTCCGTCTTTTAGTATATTTTTCTGAAAAAGCCAACACTATGAAATCCTCCACTTTATGGAGTCGATTCTCTATGTTAAAGAGTTGTTTGGCAATAAAAGAAAATACTCACCATCAATATCCAAAAACGATTGCTTTTTTGAAACGACAAGCTGTAGGATATATACCAAAGAAATCCAAGATTCTTACAGCAGAACAAGTAACCAAATTTTTATGTGAAGCTTCAGATGGAGAATATCTACTAGCAAAAGTAATTTTAGTGTTTGGCATCTCTAACTCACAGGTCAAGAAGTTTTACCATTACCAATGAAAATTGCAAATTCGATCCCTGTACAATTTACCGTAAATACGCAGATCTCCGCCCTAAACATATGGAGAGTAGAAGATTATTTGTTGCATACCGAAACCAAAGATGTTACGCTCAACATGTTGGGTGCCATACTATCAGTGGTATTCCAAAACTTGTTGCAAAATACCTAAAACTAAAAAATCCCGAAGAATATACCGGACATGGGCTAAGGCGCTCTTCGGCAACCATGTTGGTGGAAAACGGCGGTGATTTGCTCACTTTGAAAAGACACGGAGGATGGCTTTCTTCCAATGTAGCAGAAGGATATATAGAAGAGTCCATACAAAGAAAAATTGAAGTATCACGGAAGTTGTTTAGCCCTTGTAACTTGGAAACTACAACATCTGTAACAGTCAATCAAGAGAACCAAAGCACACACGAACACTCCGCTTCAACATCTTTAGCAGAGTCTTTAGTTCAACAAAAAGAAATGCAAAAGGGATTGAGCTTCAATAATAATACGAATTGTACAATAAATATTACTATTAATAATAACGGTTCTGTCCAAAATTAATTTTCTTAGAATTACCTACTTGTATTTTTTTTGTTAATTTGAGTTGTATGTACTTACATTTTTACTGTTTTAAAAATAAAAATAAATATTCCCGATTTTCTTAATAATTTTTTGCGATATTTTTTGTTTATGTTGATTTCAGGTACCTAAGTATAATAAAAAATATCGTTCATTACTCGTCCAGAAATGGATTTTCCGTTCTTGCACGACTTCCCGTGTTCGGCTGCGCCTCACACGAGAATTTGTCACGCGCGCACGGAAAAATCCTCATTTCTGTACTGGTAATGAAATATACTATTTAATAACTGGGAAATGGAAAACCCTGACCTTACTGTCGAAAACTTGAACTCTTTATTAATTTCCAACTTTCAAACCCATGCCCCAACTAGCACAGTGTGCATTAGCCGTAAACCAAAGCCTTACATTACTGACACAATAAAGGAAATAATTAAATTAAAAAGAAAAATGTACAATAAATACCTGCAATCTAAAAGTACTGCTCATAAGAACTTATACATGGATATTAAAAATTATTTAGCCTTTGCAATAAGAAGTGAGAAAAAAGCTTACATGACATATGAGTTGGGTAAAGTAAAAAAGGACCCAAAAAAGACTTGGACAAAACTCGCGGAATGGAATATACACTCTAAATCAATATGTGAAATACCGGGAAATTTAAAAAATATAAATGCAATTAATGATCACTTTAGTGATGTGTGTGCAGCGAGTAACGAAAATAATGACACCCTTGTCGAATTCTTTAATAGTAACCGGTACTTGGCACGGGACGTGACATTTTCCTTCAAGGAGATACTGGACTTTGATGTCTACAGCGCGTTTAACCGATTGAAATCAAAAGCAATGGGAATAGATGGCATTAGCTATGACATGATGCTATTTAGTATAGATTATACTATAGCTCCAACACTAGCAAAGTTGTACAACTTTTGTCTTCAATCTGGTGAGTTTCCTATAATCGGGAAAACTTCGCTAATAACACCTCTTCCTTAGAAGTCGAAAATTGAATCTGTTGATGAACTGCGGCCAATAAGTAAACTGCCAATTTTTGCTAAAATGTTTGAGATAATCATATCTGACTTGATTAATGAATATATTTCAAATAAAAGCATAATGCCCACAATTCAATCAGGTTTCAGAAAGAATTATAGTACGGCAACTGCTCTTAGCAGGGTAAGCTCGGATATCTCCCAGTATATGGACCAGTCTTGTGTCAGTTGTTTGGTGTTGCTGGACTTCAGTAAGGCTTTTGACCGGATAGTGCACACTTTACTTATTGCTAAATTGAGATATTATGGGTTCTCAGATATGGCATGTAATTGGTTCAAGAGCTATTTCAATAACAGGACACAACTTGTTGAGCTTGAGGGTGAAAGGTCAGGGCGCACCACGATCAGGAGGGGAGTACCGCAGGGCAGTATTTTAGGTCCTTTGTTATTCAATATTTATACAGCAGACCTTCCTCGTCAGGTCGGCTTCTGTGCTGTTCATATGTACGCTGAAGATTTACAGAGTATTTATAGCTGGTCGAAAAACAATGGACTAGAATTAAACATTAGTAAATGTACCCATCTCATTATTGCTTCAAACAATGTTAGAAATAAATATTTAAATCACAACTTTAGTACTTTGCACATTAACAATATTCCACTTGAGCAAAAGAACACTGCAAAAAACTTAGGAGTTTATTTCGATAGTGATTTAAGTTTCGAGTCACATGTAGACAAAAAGGCGGCGTCACTAATGATTAGACTAAAATGTTTGTATCCCTATAAATATCTGTTGCCTAAAGACCTAAAAACTAAATTAATAAACTCTTTGTTACTGTCGCAATTCGATTACTGTAACGTGGTTTACTATAACTACTTATCAATTGAGTACAAAACCAAAATTCAAAAAATACAGAATGCGTGCATTAGATTTGCACACAATAAATATAAATATGACCACATTACCCCGACATATGTAGCTAATAAAATTCTCAAGTACAATCTTCGTGCTGAGCTGCAGTTCACAATGTATGTGCAAAAAATATTTATATATAAGCTACCAAATTATTTATACTGTTACTTTAGGAAGAGGTTACACTTACATGGTTTAGCGTTAAGAAATGTGATACGGTTTGATATACCCCAACACAAGACTGCTAGGTTTAAGAATTGTTTTCCTTATAAGGCTATCTCAATTCTGAACTCACCAATTTACCACAAAATAACCAATTGTTCCAAAGGTTCTTTAAAAAAGTACTTGTATGAAAGCCTATTAGAAATATGCTAAAATTACTAATAGTCATAGAAATGTTTGTCCATATTAGTTTTTAAGTTGTATATGTAATCTGCGGGCCACATGGAAGAACGCACTAAGCGAATGCAGGCCCTTTGTGTGAAATGTATATTTTTTTTGCACAATAAATATTATTATTATTATTATTATTATGTACCGTTCGACCGGTTTACTGGTACCCGAAAAACGGGTTCTCGGGGAAAACGGCCATTTTAAATTTTTTTAATTTCACATTGGGTACCCATGTGGTCCCCAGATTCCAAATCTGCAATCAGAAAAAATCCATCTAAAACGGTTCTCGAGATATCATACATAGCAACCGTTACCAAGGGCGATAGAAATTTTTTGGTCTCCATGACTCATCCTCTTTATTTTCCCTCGATCCATCCCTGCAAACTTGCCAATACATTTTGTTTACCGTTTGGCCTACAAACACCTTAGTTACCGTTGCCAAGTCCAGCCGCCATCTTGAATTTTGAAAATGTTTCTGTCAAATGGAAAGTCCACCCTAGAAACCCAAATCCGGGGTCAAAAAAATTTTAGGTACCATAGGTTCCAAAATAGCGTTCCATAGCAACGGTTGCTATGGACCTGTAGCCTAAACCGGAAGAGCTAAAAATTAAAAAAAAATTCCCAGGGGCCCAGTCTGACCTCTAGATTCCAAATCCGGCGTCAAAAGTGCGACTTTCCTTACCGTTTGGCAGATACCGGAACCTCACGAACGGGTTTTCCAAGATGGCGGCCATTTTAATTTTTTTGAATTTTACATTATATATGGGTACGACCCGTAGATTCCAAATCTGCAATCGAAAAAATTCCATCTCTTACCGTTTTTGAGATACCATACCTAACTACCGTAACCAAGGAACCTAATTTTTTTTTTGCCTCGACCACTCCTCCCCTATTTTTTCTCTATCCATCCCTGCAAAGTTGCCAATACAAAATGTTTACCGTTTGGCCTACAAACACCTTAGTTACCGTTGCCAAGTCCAGCCGCCATCTTGGATTTTTAAATTTTTTTTGTCAAATGGAAAGCCCACCCTAGGAACCCAAATCCGGGGTCGAAAAAATTTTAGGTCCCATAGGTTCCGATATACCGCTCTATAGCAACGGTTGCTATGGGCCTGTAGTCTAAACCGGAAGAGCTAAAATTTTTCAAAAACGCTCCGGGGGCCTAGTCTGACCTCTAGATTCCAAATCCGGCGTCAAAAGTGCGCCTTTCCTTACCGTTTGACAGATACGGGTACCCTCATGACGGGTTCTCCAAGATGGCGGCCATTTTTTTTTTTAATTTTACATTATTAGTATGAGCACCGTCTTCTTTACAAGAAAGCCTAGAATGTGTCTTTTAATGGCGGCGTTATCGGATTTTTTTTTTTACACAAACCTATGGAGATGCAGTAGAAAATATGTTTTTTTTTTATTTTTTCGTGTAGTTGATTAGAAGTTGTGAGTGAAAAATCAAAGAACGCTTCATTCCTGATCCAGATATGTATAGATATGGCTTTTTATATCCAATAAAGTCCAGCCAAAGCAAGTTTGGTTAGAACCCTTTGTCTTGGAAAGTACAACAAACTAATGTAAAAACTGCTCAATCAAAGAAAATTTGGAAATCCTTGAATCTAGGTAAGCAAAACTGGTAAATGGGTTTTATATTATTACCAAGACCTTTCTTTTAAAATGTAAATGTGCCAATAGAACTTCTAAAAGCTGTCCTGTTTCTTCAGAGTAAACCTTTGTTGCTCTCAAAATGCAGGCGGCCTCAAAATGTAACTCACATAAGTCACATACCAATGTATGTAAGAGGCAATAAGTTTACTGAATGAGAAAGCATATTGTACTTACCACTGAGTATTGTGTTGGAGTAAAATCATTCCACTTCAAAGCTTTCAACCACTGTTGGGTTCGAGCAGGGTCTTTTGGAAAGTAAGAGACTGACACTTTTGGGCCTTTCACCAAATTGCTTTTAGAAATTTGGCAAACAACCAGTGGACGGCATATTGTAGAGGCAATAGAATTTAAGTTAAAAAACCAACCACAAATTATAGAACAATGAAGGAACAATAACAATAGTGATAACACAATAAAATGAACACAAACTACACTTTCACTAGAACAATAAACATATAAACAACAATTACTTTGGCAAGTAATCCCAAGTCTTGACTTTAAACCTTAAAAATTAATTTAATCATCCAAAAACTCAATTTCCACAATACAAACAAATGCAAACTGTCAATCCCATATTTCGGCCATATTGGAATTTTTGGCATGCACCTTCTTGGCTTTCTTGTACAGAGGGCGGTGGTATGAGCCCTAGATTCCAAATCCGGCGTCAAAAGTGCG